>NW_026067902.1:15852870-15906427 GCF_014885135.2 Alexandromys fortis
GGGAGGCTGGGAGGAGGCGGAAACTTTTTTTTCTTATTCTCAAAAAAAAAAAAAAAACAAATTATTTAAATAAATTGAAAAGCTATGTTCCCTTAAAACTGGTCCTTGAAACTCTCGGGGTCTCAGCCTTTTCCTTCCTGCAGACCTTTTACTTGCTAATGAGGTTGGTTCTTACAATCTGTAATTGCACAGAGAGACACAAATTCTAGCTAATATTGCTTCTGGGGTTGTAGCCCATAAGGCACAATGTGTTTACTTCATCCCAAGGACCTGCAGATACACAGATATGGAGATGTTTGCTCATCTCCCACATACAAGGTGAGTTGAGATGCCCCTAACAGAAGGTAGACACAGTATGGATCACCTTGACATACAAGCTGCAGCTTCTGTGTCAAACAATGGTTTTTGCCATTCTAGTCACGTGGCGCTAAGGCCTGTATACCTACCCAGCTATTTGACTCTCCACCAGCCCAGGGTAGGCCTGGGTATCCAGCTTCATTAGCACACACTGGCACTAACTAATTAAGGGGTTCATGTCACGAGTCAATTACTCTATAGTTTAATTTTTGAATAAGAGTCTTTCTCTGAACATGAACCTTTCTGGCTCAGCTAGGCTGACTGGCCAGACCTCCAGGGAGGTGTCTCCCCATGTCACCAGCACTGAGATTATAGGCAAACAACAATGCTGCACATGGCATTTTAGTGGGACCAGGAACCCCAACTCAGAGGCTCATCTTGTGCCTTATCAACTGAGCCATATCCTCAGCCTGTTTTTATGGTTTTAATGACCACTCATTTGTTCCTTGTATCTTCTAGCTCTGGAACTACTGGGTTTTGTGTGTATTTAGTTCATTTTTACCATTAACTCTTTTGGGGGTAATCCCCTCCTCCACAAACCCATAAGAAGACACTTATTCTGGGGGTGAATATTTATTTCTGCATTTCTTATTAACAGGAAAGGAAGTTCCCATATACTTTGTTTCTTCACACTACTTTAAACATGTCCTTAAAATATGCATTACCATTTTTTTAATTTATGATTTTTTAAAAAAATCTAAACAAATAAGAAACCTAAACTTGTTTTTCCAGAAATCTATTTCCAAGAAAACTTTTTACTACTCTGTTAACCACTAATGCATTGTCATTTATTTAGGCTGAAAAATTATAATTTCTACATTTGAAAGTTGTTTGTGCAATTGAGGTTTATATTGGGGGATGCTTGTTAATTGCTGTAGTCATTCCCAACCTTCTTCAGGTTACTTGTTTCTAAAAGAAAGTCTGCTAAAATTCCAGTGTGATTGGTTTTAAATACTTCTAAAGATCTTTGGCTTTTGTAGGAAAGGAATTCCTGTTATCAATGCTAGTTTCTCTTCTTAGTGCACTATGATTCAGAATGATTGTGACAGTACTCCTATCAAAAAGAAAGTATCTTCTCTTCACTTGTCTAACGTGGGATTTTTTTTATTACTATATTCTTTTGCTTCACGATTTTTCTTTGTCATTTAACTGAAAAGGTCTCATTGCGTAGGTTCTTTACATTTGAATCTACAATTTCAGGAATCCTTTCATCACAATTATGTTAACTCTTATAATCATTATCCACAAGTATTTAGGCATGAGTTTGATTTTTTTCCTTTTACTATTGTTCCTGGAATCTGAGAAATAATGATATTCATGCACATCCTTCAGAATTTGAGAAGCATGGAATAAACCATTCCTGTAGCTGAAATGATCTATGCTTCCTTCATACTTAAGTAATTTTGATACACAGTTATATACTCAATCATTTTCCCTTTAGCATTTTTCTAAGAACTGTTTTTGAATACTTGAGATTGCCTCCAAGGAAATAATCAGTCAATATCTTAGTTTGCATATCTGGAAAGCAGAATTTAACCATATGAAATATGATATATTATAGGAAGCACAAGGCCATGGCAATAAAAATGGTGGCAGGGGTAAAGCAAAGAGAAACAAGTCAAGATCAAATACGACAGGCCTCTGTGCTGCCGCCACCAGTAAGAGTCATGAAGAAAGCACAGGTGCTTTGGCAAGTGTGGCACACATTTCTCAGGAAGGTTTGCACGGAGAACCTGCACATTTGAACAGTGATTGCACAGGATCTCTATGGGGCAATTTTATCCTGTTTGGAGCTAGCCCTCTTACACTATTGAAAACTCTGTCATCTTGCTTCTTTGTAGCTGCCAAGGGAGCCAGTTCTTGAGTCTCTTGTATGATATTGCCAATCCCAGAAGTATAATGCTAACAAAAAGAAAGAGCAGTTGCATAGCACCTATGCCCTCCTTATGCTTGGAACATCTCCAGCTAAAACTTGTATTTTTAAAAAGCCCCTAAATTATATGTCCTCAAAAGGAGTCCAGTTTCAAATTTCACTGGCTAAATCTCAGGGGTTTGGTATTGTATATTTCAGGATTATCTGTTTTTCATGTTTACAAGTTTTATTTACTATAATCAGTTTATAAGAACGAAAACCCACACAAGTATATATTATGCTTTCAAGTGAAATGTTCTCTCTTTTATTTTCAGTCCTGGGTCCTGATTTTAACATTACTGGTGGGTAATCTATTGAATTATAGAAAATTTTAAATGTGTGCTTTCTTCCAGGAGTACATAGGACTTTTCCCAATGCCTTTGGACTATCTTTCCCAGAAGCAGACCCTGAAACAGAAATTCATATACACACAGTTTATTAAGAAAATGTTCCCAGGAGAAATGAGTAAAGAAGTGGTAAACAAATCAGGAAAAGAAAGGAAGTCAATTCATGAAACACTGAAGGCTGCAAGAAAATGAAAGTCTGGGTCTCCTGCCTCGCACTGGCCAAACCTTGAGGGATGACTTAGAGTGCTGCACAAAAGCCAGGGAATAAATTTTCAGGTGTTTCTAGATTTCTGTGCCTGCATGTGAACATTAAAAATGACAGTTCTCTGAACAAGAGCTGCAGGCACAGGCTTTGTGTAGCATCTCATCATCTCTAAGAGCGGCTCACAAAAACCTCAAAATGAATCTAAGGGGACCTAGATGGAGTGCTTCTGGTTTCCAATGTAGACATCTTATTTGCTGTCTATCATGACAAGATGTTTCCCATGTAAAGAATATATTACTCCTGGGGAGAAATAACTGGATTCACAACTTGGACAGCAACTGATAATTATCTTGAAACTTAAAAACAGAACTGAAATTATCTATCTATCTATCTATCTATCTATCTATCTATCTATCTATCTATCTACCTATTTATCTTTCTGTCTCCGTCCCACCTCGTGTGTGTGTGTGTGTGTGTATGTGTCTGTATGCTAGACAATAGGGTTTCTTATTACCTTCAACTCTGCCTGTGTATAGCTAAGGCATTTTAATCAATGGGGTTAAGGAACCAATACATGTAATGGACAATAATTTTATTTTCAATGATTCTTTTTTATTAATTAGCTGTTTATATTGATATATAACAGATAGATAAAAGATAGATACATAGGTAAATGATAGAAGATGATAGATAGATAGATGATAGATAGATAGATAGATAGATAGATAGATAGATAGATAGATAGATGATAGACAGAATGCATCATATTAATTACTCTCAACCCCACACTCTTTTATCTCTCTTCTATTCCTGTCAACCAACATCTCCTCTCCACAGGTCCTTTTCTTATGTTCCTATCATGCTACTTGTTTTATGATCCAGTGAGTTTGCCCAAGGTCATCTGTGTGACCATGGGTTTTGACCTGTCCAATTGAGCTTGGTGGACTCATCAGTGGAGGAGCCTAAGAAAATGACTCCACCTCCCCCAGAATGTATCCGTCGCCAACTATCCATTATGGCATGATTGGGCTCTGTGAGTCTTTCTCCTATTCACGACTGGCTCTTAACAGCCTCAATGCTGGCAAGGGCAGCCACAGTGAGGTAATGATTACAGAGGCTGTGGCAGGCTCAAGAAATGGCATTTAGTTCTATCTTCTAGCTGTTACTGTCTTGGCCAACTCCTTTTGCACTGTTACCTGAGCCTTGGAGATGGTGTTTAAAAAAATCCCATTTAGAACTGAGTGCTCGAGGTCCCTCATTCTCAGCCCTCAAGAGCCAAAAGTCTGTAATATCAGTCATTCATTGCAATGGAAAGTTTCTCTAACTACTTCTCAGGATAGCATTTGTTAAGAAGAATACACATAAATGTTCAAAGGGCAGTTCGATGCTATCTCAGTTTAACTAATCAAAATTAACCAGTTTCGCCACTAAGGCATAAAACCCCCCAGCTTTGGGTTTTTGAATATGTGCTAAGCATGGATTTTGTCCTGTAAAATAGGCCTCACACCCAAGCAAAGAGAAGTTCGTTGTACCCATAACAACTCTTCAAGCAGACAGGCCATCCTGTCTAACAGTTTGGCATTATAGTTCATAGAGTGCAGAGCTGGGTAAAACCATTTATGCCTTACTCCTCCAGCAATGTGAATAGCACCTTTCAATATTTTGAAATCTAACTAGCAGAAAGGGAGCTTTTGGTTCAGGTACAGCTTGATTTCTCTATACTGTGTAACCAGAGTGTGTTGTGCCTTCTTCAGCAATAGATTCTTCTAATCCACTTCTGGAGGGTAACTGAGAGGAGTGGCAAGAACTTGTACTGTTTGGGGGACTTCAGCATCTCCCTAACCAAGACTTCATGAGTAGAAGTCACACACTTGATTAGTTTGTTTTATTGGCATTATTTTATTGGTGTTATTGTGTGCTCTGTATATTCTTTGTGTATTCCAGACACTATTATTCCTTCTTATATACTTAGCTGTCAAAGATTTCTTTTCTCATTCTGTGGGCTAACTCTTCACTTTATTGATGGCTCCAGAATCTGTATTAAAGTAAGAAGAAAGACATGCCACCATCTCCCAAATGGCAGGGTACAAACAGCCTTACATCCCAATAGCAAAGTCTACCCACTGATCTCAGTGGAAATGTTCCTCTACTCATTTTATTCTCTAGACCTTTTTCTCTCCCCAATTCCTTTCCAATATCATATTATAAACCCTATTTACATGCAACTAAACAGATAAATAGATAAATGGTATGCCAATTGAAAAGAGGAGGATAAAACTGTCTTTGTGTATATCTAACATGGTTATTTATATAGAAAGTCTTCTGAAACTAAGTCATTATGGTAAGTGTGTGAGATACTGAGCAAATAGACAGAGCCACCTGCTTTCTAACACTAGAAACAAACAACTGGAAACTAAAATTCAAGTGTAATCCCACCTACATTAGTGCATCTCAGAAAATCCTAAGTACAAATAAATATGAGGTAAACAATAAAACCATGTTAAAAGAGATCAAAAAAGGATGAAAAAATAAAAGGATATTCTGTGTTAATGGTCTTTGAAACTCAACGATGTCATAATTCTCCAGTTCTTTCAAACTACTTCTACAAATCCGATACATTCTCAGTCAAAATACCAGCCATTATATGTGGCTATTGACAGCTGAATATTAAGTTAACATATAAGGCATAAGACCCAAAATAAATGATATGATATTAATAAGGGACAAAGTTGTAAGGTCTATTCAACTCAGCTTCTAACTCAATATAAATCTTCAGTAATGGTGGTACTTATGATAGAACAGACAAACCAATCAATGGACTGGAATTGACAGCCTACAACCAGTGCATATTTAGATTGATCTTTGATGAAGGTGCAAAGGCAACACAATAGAGCAAAGACAGTTTTACAACAAATGGTACTACAACAAGTAGATATGCAAAACCATCCGTCTCATCACACACCTTATACGTTTCACAAAGTTTCCTCAGAGTGGAAGGAAATTATAAATTTAAAATTCAAAGACATAAAACTCCTAGAGGATAACGATAGAGAAGAACTAGATGACCTTAGGTTTAGTAACATCTTTTTCTATACTACACCAAAGGCAGAAGCCCTGAAAAGAAGAATTAATAAGATGGACTTTATTTAAATGTAAAATTTCTGTTCCGTGAAAGACACTTCCAAGAAACTAAAAAGGCAAGCCTCTAAATGGAAGACAATATTTGCAGGAAGCATTTGCAGTAAAGTATTGCACTTAAAATATGTAAAGAATTATTAAAATTCCACAATCAGCAAACTGACTTTAAAAATGTATTTATCTGATAATACAATAGAAGATATAAATATGGCAAATAAGCAGAAGGACAGATTTTCTATATCATAAGCACTTGGATAACACAAATTAGAACTACAAGGCTTCACTACTACATTTACATCCCTAAATGCTAGCTAAGATATGAACCAAAAAATCTACATTACCAATAAGGACATATAATGATATGACTCCTGTGGAAGGCAGTTTGGTGATTGACTATAAACATAAAGATAATCTTATATGCACAGCAAATCTTAATATTTAGTCAAAAAAAAACCTTTTCAGGCCACAATCTCCTTGAAGTAATGTATGCAAGCTTTATTCCTGATAGACAAAACATGGAAGGAGTTTATAAACCTTGTACATTTAGACAACAGAATATGGTTCATAACTATAAGAAATAGGCTGCCAGGACATGAAAAGCTATAGCAGAAATAAAAATGAACATCACTATCTTAGCTTCTTTCTTTTTTATTGTGACAAAATCAACTTAATGCAGAAAAGGTTTGGCGTCTTGTTTGTTTGTTTGTTTCTAGTCATAGTTTAGCAGTAAAGTATACTATGGCAGAGAAGTCAAGACATAGGGAGCTTGAAGAAACTGCCTACATCACACCCTCAGTCAGGAAGTAGAAAGAGATGAATGGCTGTGCTCATCTTACGTTTGTCTTCTTCTACAGTCCAGAATACAGGCCCAGAAGAGGGTGCTGCCAATTTTTAGTGTGGGTCTTCCTACTTTTAACCTAACGATCAGAAGCTATTATACTCATGCCAAGCAGCTAAATAACTCCACGTATGTGTCTCTGCAAGACTGTCTCCAGGAAAGACCCAAGCCTAGAAAGTTGACTACACTAAGCATCATGATTACTAAGCAGAAGAATACGGCCCTGAGATAGCACACGATGTGATTCCAGCTAAACAGTAGTCTGAAAAAAGGAAAACAATGGAGAGAGACAAATATCAGTCATGAGCAGGCAGAACACAAAGGCTTGTTACAAAAGTGAAATTAACTTCTGTATGAACTACAGTCGTGGAATCAGGGGAGAGACATCACAGAAGATGTGTGAGTGTCCAACACCATAAGTGGACCCTGGAATAAAACTATGAACAGATAGTTGAGTGATGATAATATCTCTGTGTAGGGTCAGTGATTTTAACCAATATACTCTCTACTGGAGGGATGTTGGTAACTGGAGAAACGTGCAACATAGCAAGCAATAGGAGATAGCTCAGTGCTTTCCTTACAATGGGTTTCTCTATGGGCCTAAGACTCCTCTAAAAGTAGGATAAAGTTACTAGTCACACATTAAAATGAGATTCGTACTCTTCATTATATTACCGAGTACAAAACTTTGTTGCTTTCATATTTCACAGATGTCTAAAAATAAGTAATTTCCATTCTAAGGTTGAGTATTAACCTTTGTAACCTACTTATGTGGCTTCCTGCCAAGAAAAAGCAAGTGCCATGACATAGTGGAGGTGTGTTTGGGTTCTAACTGGCCATCCATGTGTAAATGTCTTCTCAAAGAATTTCAATGTATTAATTGTATAATTTGAAAATGATGGTCTCAGGTCTGTTTAGAACTCCACTGTTTTAGGAAGTGTGGCTTTCTTTTCTTAAAATAACAGGGCTGACCCTTCTATGTGGCTGGAGTGAGCTTCTAGCAGCTATGTGCTTCCCATGTGGCATAAGTATTCACTTTGGGAGCCTTTATCACTTGTAGTGATACATTTCTATGAAAGTACCTTCTGACCTACAAAGACTCAACTTTTGGCAGAGCTCACAGCAAAGTTAATAAAACTGCTAGAGATCATTTAGGACTACACACTTAACCTGTTATCCTGCTGTGTACTTGGCCTATTTAAGTTCAAGCTGCCTTTCAGAGAACAATGAAACCAACCTTATTACGCCTTGAGTTTCCTATGCAGTCATCTTTTACAACCTAAGCTAATGCATAACTTTAGTCATAAGCTATGTACACTCCCATGCCCTGACCAAGAGTAAAGTATGTGTGCATGTGTGGGTTCTGGTAATCATTTGCTGAGTCAGTCAACAGGTTGGAAGCAACCTGACACAGCAAATATATGCCATAAATGTTGCAGGCAACATGTGTATAGGTTGACAATGTCTGTTTGATATGCTGTTTCCTACTCTGAGTCATTTGGAGGTCAGTAAAGATTATTCCCTGGTAAAACTCGGTTAAAGAGAAGTATCCCACATCCTTTCCTTGGGTGATTCTTCTGCGCTGTTCAGTAATGACAGAGAAAAACACTTTGATTGGGGACAGTCATGGGCTCAGGAGCCCAATAAACACATAGGCACAACTCACAGACAACAGAGACATATTGATCAGATATACAACATGCAGGCTAAAAACAGGCCAGTAACCATACTATAGAGAGACAGAAGACACAGAGAAAGAAGTGGAGAATTCAAACACGTGCCTACTTTTTGTTAGATTTATCCAAGAGGAAGTGCTTATCTTTCATGTATTAATGGGACAATTGTAATGTGTTAACTGACACAGTTACTGCTATGGTTGGTGTTGATTATCAACTTGAAGGGCTTTAGTGCATGACCATTCCCTACGTAGTGAAGTCCGTACTATATAAAGTGAAGAAAGCAAAGTCTGTTGTTCTTTCAATTATTGATATGACTAACTGCTTTGGTGATGTGGGATTCCCCTCTGTATGCTGCAAATATGTTTCATTGCTATGAGTTAATAAAAAATGCTGCTTTTAGCCAATGGTTTAACATAGTAAAAAACCAGGTGGAAAATCCAAACAGGGATATATAAAGAGGGTAGGCGGAGTCAAGAGAGTTGCCATGTAGCTGCCTGAGGAGAAAGACGCCCGTGAACCAGTACTGGTAAAGCACAAACCTCAAGGTAAAATATAAAATAATAGAAATGGGTTAATTTAAGATGGAAAAGCTAGCTAGGAATACAGTTAAGCTATTGCCCAAAGAGTATTGCAATGAATATAGCTTCTGTGTGATTATTTCAGATCGGGGCAGCTGGAAAATAAGTGAGATGCCTCCACCAACACCTCAGGTTTCTGTTGTCTTAATTTCTCATGTACTGGACTATACCTTAAACTGTGAGAAAAACATTTAGGTTGCTTTTGCCATGCTACTTTTATCACAGCAACATAAAAGAAACTCAAAAATTACCTACTTATATCTTCATATTTACAATACAACACAGCACCCTCATAAACCCAAATATCAACTTTATCCCACAGCAACATTGACAACAACAGTATTTACCATTCATGTTAAGATACCATAACAGATGGTCTAAGGTTCATCATATAGAGTCCCATTTGGAAATAAGTAAGTTCTACTACTTAACTTCATAACAGCCAACCTGGGCCTGTCTGTGAGGCATTATTTTAATTGTTAATTGATGTAGGAGGACCTGGATTTCTGTGGCATCATCCCTAAGCAAGAGGGTCTGGGTTATATAAGAAATATATCTGCACAATCCCAAGGAAGAAAGCAAGTCAGCACATTCATCTATGGTGTCTGCTTCTAGCTCCTACCTTGAGTTCTTGCTCTGAGCTCCTTCAGTGAAAGATTGTGTCCCTGGAGGTGTAAGACAGAATAAGCCCTTTTCCCACCAAGTTGTTTTTAATAATGATGTTTATCACAGCAGCAGAAATTAAACTAGAACTTCCAGTAGGGAACACAATTCTTTCTATAACTGATTATTCTTAATTACATTTGAAATGATATGAGTCAGAGATAATGATATTCTTATTACTAAATGCAAAGAATTTCTCCCACTATACCACCACATTATTCAGTAGGTAAAACCACCTGTTCTTAAAGCACTTCTCTGCTCAGGCCTTGGCAGTAAGTACATCCTTTGGATCTCAATAAGGGTTATTAACAAGTTACCCCAAAGATAGTTAGTAGACACTATCAACCCCATCTCATATTACACATCCTCACCATGTTGTCAGGTGGGGATACTGTGGACACTTCAGAATGTCTTTATTCATATCACTTAAAGAATGAAACATTGGTAACAACAGGAACATGTGTTAATATCAGACTGATGGTTATTCATAACTGAAGATGGTGAAGAAAGCATTGAGAGCCGGGCGGTGGTTGTACACACCTTTAATCCCAGCATTCAGGGTGCAGAGACAGACAGATCTCTGTGAGTTCAAGGCCAGTCTGGTCTACAAAGCAAGTTCCAGGACAGGCTCCAAAGCTAAACAGAGAAACCCTGTCTCAAAAAAAAATGAAAGAAAAAGAAAGCATTGGGAAGCATAGTCTACGATTCCCAATTTTTTACATGTTTCCTTTGCTATAGGGATATTATCTCTTAACAATAGGATTTTACTCCCTTAGTTAAGTTACACTATTGGCTCTGAAGACAGAATTTTAGAGATATAATTAAGGTTTCAGATAAGGCATTTTTTGAGTTCATCAAAAGGGTAAATTTCTAGGTATGCTTGCCTAATCAATGAGGTCTGAACAAAACCTAGAGATAAGAAAGGAAAGAATCTGAGAAAAGCAAAAGAAAGGAGGAAAGGTCCTCGAAGCCTTAAAGAAACAAACTCCCATAGCATAGAGAGGGTCACATATAGGGGACAGCCAGCAGCCTCTTGGAACTGCAGGTCTGCAGTCCACAAACAGAAGGAGCCTTTGAAGAGAACCCCAAGACTCAGACAGGAGGGGAGATCTCACCAATACTTTGATTTCAGACAGAGCAAACCTATGCCTGAGCCACACAACTGCATGATAATAAATTTGTCTCACTTTATGCATACTATCTTGTTATGCAGAAACAGGAGACAAACATCATAATTCATGCAGAGTTCACATATGACTTCAGGGTATACTCACTTTCAGTGCTTGAACTTTATTTGTGGTTGTACATAGCAGAGGGTCAATTTGCTTCTTTTAATAAAGACCCATGTTCTATAGAGCCATCGAAGCAACCAGAAACCAACGAGAAAACATAGCGATCAATAATTGTGACTGCATTGAGATCGGTGTTCTTGCCAGTTAGAAATTTTCACATGAAAGAAAAGAATATGATGAATAGTGGCCTTCATTTGATAATCATGGGCCACAGAGTCAAGACCAGGTTTTCACTAGCTGGTAGAAAGGCAAACTGTAAATGGATTGAGCAGTTGTTTCCTCGGTGGTGTTTGGAAACTCCTCAAACACTGAGAAATTTTTCCTGCAGCTGTCTTATTTGTCTAGAGCTGCTGGCACAAGGACTACAGAATGGGTTTCAGTAGGAAGATTGTTTAATTCATTAATTTACTTTCTTTACATCACAACCACAGTTTCCCCTTTATCCTGTCTTCAAACACCCATCCCCTGCTCCCACCTGCCTTTCCCCACCACTAACTCTTTCTCTGTTTCTATTCAAGAAAGTGCAGGATTAACGTGGATGTCAACAAAAGATGGTATATCAATTGCAGTAAGACTAAAACCTCACCTTGTATATAAGGCTCAACAAGTTAACTCAGTATGAGGAATGGAGTCCCCAAAACCAGTAAAAGAGTCAGAAACACTCCCTGCTCTCACTGTTAGGTGTTCTACAAGAAGACCAAGCTACACAATTGTCACATATATACAGAAGGTCTAAATCAGTCTCAGGCAGGCTCCCTGGTTGTCAATTTCAGAAGCTGTGAGTGTCTATGGGCCAGGTTAGCTGATTCTTTGGGTATTTTTGTGATGACCTTGAACCCTCTGGCTCCTATAATCCTTCCTCCCTCTCTTCTGCAGTATTCCCTGAGCTTGGCTTAAAATTTGGCCCTGGGTCTCTGCATTTATTTCCATCAGTTGCTTGATAAAACTTCCCTGATAACTATTGGGCTAGGTACAAATCTATGAGTATAACAGAATATAATTAGGCATCATTAGATTGACATTTTTCCCTTAGTCATGTTTGGTTCTGTCCTAGGTCTCTGGGTCATCCAGCCTCTTGGTCTTGGCACTCCAGGCAGTGCCAGGGGTGTGTCACTCTCATGGCATGGGTCTCAGGCTAGAACAGTCGTTGGTTGGGCATTCCCACAATCTCTGGGTCATTCTTACCCCAGTGCATCCTATTGGCAAGACAGATTATATGTCAAAGGTTAAGTGTCTGGGTTAATGTCCTAGTCCCTCTACTGGAAGTCTTTTTTAAGATTAATTTTATTTGTGGGTGTGTATGTGTATCTGTCTGAGTGTGAGTGTGTGCATTAAAACTTCCAATATAGACGAAACAGTCTTTCAAATATCCTTCTTCATGGAAAAGTCTGCCCAATACTATGGGCCATATTATGGGCCTGTAGGCTGAAGATAGATGCCCCAATGTGATAGAAGAACTTTGGGTGACTGTCAAGGCAGAAACATGCCTCTGTCAATTCCAGAGTTTTGGAAGTGGCTTACAATTCACTTTCTGCTTAATTATGTAATATTATATTCTTCTGTGGTCTTTGATGGAGTTGAGGACAGATAGTTATAGTTACAGTTTTCCTTAGTATTATAAAAGATATATTAGATATAAAACTTTAGACTCATAAAGAAATATTGTAACTATAATTCTTGTTTGATACCTATTTTGTTATATGTAATTTTACTATGTCAAAGTTAAAACATTTCTCTTTGAGACAGAGTTTCTCTGTAGCTTTGGAGCCTGTCCTTGAACTAGATTTTGTAGACCATGCTGGCCTTGAACTCACAGTTCACTGCCTCTGCCTCCCTAGTGCTGGGATTAAAGGCATACACCACCACTGCCCAGCAAAACCTTACTTTTTGTTTAGACAGAAAAGAGGAGGTAATGTGGGATTCCCCTCTGTATTCTGTGAATAGTATTTATAACCATTGTTTAATAAAGAAGCTGCTTTGGCCTATGGCAAGACAAAATAAAGCCATATGGAAAATTTGAATGGAGATATATAGATAGACCAGGTAGAGTCAAGGAGAAGCCATGTAGCAGCCAAAGGAGAAAGATGCCAGAAAATTACCAGTAGGCCACAGTCTCATGGTGATATATAAATTAAAAGAAATTCATTAATTTAAAATGTAAGAGCTAGCTAGTAGCATGCCTAAGCCATGGCCAAATAGTGTTATAGTTAATATACCTTTTCTGTGATTATTCAGGTCTGGGTGGCTGGGCATGAAAGATCAGTCTCTGTTTATAAGTTTGCCTTGATGGAACCAAAATTTGAAAACAGAGAGCCATCTTCTGGTAGTTCAAGCAATGAGCCAATTATTGGTATATATCTGCTGTGGAATAATCCTTCTGCACAATCTGTGAATATATGTCCCTATGATTGGTTTAACAAGCAATCTGGCAGTCTAATAACTGAACAGAATCAAGTTAGTCAGGAAGGTCAAAAAGAGAATGATAGGATGAGGAGGTGTGGAATCATGGGAGTATCCAGAAGATGCAGAGAGAACAGGAGATGGATGAGCCATGCTAATAAATGTACCACCATGAGGCAGAGGGTAAATAAGGAATATGGGTTAACTGAAAATATAAGAGCTAGTTAGTTATAAGCCTAAGCTATTGATCATGCATTTATAAAACTCTTTGGTAATTTAGAAGCAACTCCCGAGATGGGAAAACTCTGCCTACACATAACAAGGTTTGATATAACATCATAAAGCAATAAATTTGTATTCTTAGAAAGGGTCATTAAGGGAAAGTTCAGAGGGGTGACCATGCTCGTGCAGGATCTTCCATAAGTTTGCCATTGAGCCAAACCAGTGTTCCAGTAAACTGAAGACTTTCGGAGGAAGAAGGCCTTACAGAAAAGCTCACTACCAATGACTTTAGTATTAGAAAGAGACTTCATCTACAGACCACATCAAAGTACTATTGCAAAGAAGCATCTGACTTCCTCTCAAACAACCCATCCAATAAAATATACTCTTGGCCATTATATACTATGCCTTTTGGCATATTCAACTGATCATAAAAATGAATTCTATCACAATGTAGAATGAAACTAACTATATGAAGGTATAATTGCCAGAGGACATAAGTCATAATTTTTAGGTTGAAAGCTGTATACTTCAGTAGGAAGTTTGCTAAAAGACTTGAGTCTATACCATATACTTAATATGACCTAGAGTTTTATGAAAAATAGCAACACAACCCATCTAAGTTTGATAATGATTAATGGGATGTTTGTTTTAGGGGTGTGCCAACTTAGGGGTAAATATGTAAATTTTCAACAAGTATAAACAGTCAGTGCCTACCTTATCCCACCACTGACCACAATTTCTTCCCTATTTGATGAATTAAAAAGAAAACTATGAGTACACTTGGATCTTCTCAGCTGCTAGACAGGTACAACCTTCCCAACTATCAACTTGAACTACTCTTACCAATTTCTCAGACTTATGTGTTAGCTTTCTTCAATTTCTGATTGTTCTTTTTCTCTTCATCTGAGAGCTCTTAAAATTGCTATAAGAACTTCTTTGTGAGGCACAAATTCAGGGTCTTATAGAAAGGGAAAGAAAAGTGGGGCCTGAAAAAGTGAGCATGAGTATAATTTTGACTGTTGATCAAGAAAGTCATGGAAAGTTGCTCATCTGAAGGATGAAAATCTGAAAAATCTTGATGGGGGAAGACAAGGTGGGGGTGAATAAAATGTTTGAGAGTTGAGCCCTGCTAGTGTAGTCTGAATAAAGGTATGTGAGCCACAGAACTGATGTCATACTCTTTCCTATAATGAACCTCAGAAGAAATTGAACCCAATCAAATGTTTACCTTGTGCTATTTTCAGTGTAATGTGTGCTTTATTGAAACTGTTCCTCTGTTGCCTCTGACTGCTACTGGCCACTGCCTTTATCACTGGGAATAGGATGACCAGACTGGGTGGTACTAACAAAAGAAATCTGGAGCCAAAGTCCTTCCTCAGAGTGAGAGATAGGTGTGGTAGCTGACATAAGGCAATGGTTCTCTATTTATTCTCTTTTAAGCAATTCCCTAAAACTGGCTTGGTGGGGAACTGAGTGAATGTAAATCATCCTGGCTCACCTGAGATCTGGCTGACTGATAACCCCCTAACATTGACTTTTTCACATGATTGTTGTGGGTTATCATGCTCTTCTCAGGATGGACTCAATCAATAATGGAATAAGATTGTGATAGTACGCAATTTTACATTTAAGAGAAATTTTTTCTCTGAAGCCTTGAAGATTCCTGTGAGGTTGAATCCTGTAGGGCACTGTCCTCTGCCAACCCTGCTTCACTTTTCCTTCTATAGATCCATGAATATGGGATGCATTTCTACATTCTAATGTCCCTATCAATCACTTCCCATAGCGATTAGAAGTTTGAATTGTAGAAGTCGTTCATCTCCTTGGTAAGTTTATCTCTTCTTTGAACAAATCATCATTCAGTAACGAGTCATTTTATCTCTATTGATTTATATACTTGCTAGATTTTGATTGCTGTCAATTTTAAGGTTTATTGCATGTTTGTCAGATAAAATACATAGAATTGTTTCAAGTTTTCTGTATTTTTAAGGTGTGCTTTGTGTCCCAGCATGTAGTTTATTTTAGAGAAGCTTCCATGTGCTGCTGATATAATAATGCATATACTTCAGAATTCAGGCAGAATGCTCTAGAGATATTTGTTAGATCTATTTGATATAAGATGTCATTTAATTCTGAGGTTTCTCTGTTTATTTTCTTCCTGATAACATATTTGTTGGAGAAAATAAGATACTGAAATTATCTGCTATTATTAGGTTTGTGTTTATCTGTATTTTTAATTCCATTACCATGACTTTTATAAATTGAGTGTATCAGAGTTCCTATACATATATGCTTAGTACTTCAGTATTTTCCTAGTTAATTGATCCCTTGGTAAGAATGAAGTGCCTTTATTTGTCTCTTCTGAAAGTTGTAGCTCTAAGTCTATTTTGTCAGATGTTAGGATGGAAATGCATGCTTGCTTCCTAATCCCATTTATTAAGAATCCTTTTTTCCCACCCTTTTAAGTTGGTACCTATCTCTAAAGTCAAGACGAGTTCGTTGTAGACAACAGATAAATGAAATGTGTTTCTTAATTAATTCAGCCATTGTCTTTTGGTTGGAGAATTTAAGCCATTAATGTTTAGAGTTATTATTGAAAGGTGTGTGTAGATTGCAGTCACTTTGATGTTTATTGCTTGTTTATGTTCTTAGTTGCGATTTGTTTTTCAGTAAAATAATACAGAAGAGAGGTTTAACATGGATTGGTACAAAATAAAAAAAAGAAAGGAAGGAAGGAAGAGAGAGAGAGAGAGAGAGAGAGAGAGAGAGAGAGAGAGAGAGAGAGAGATTTGTTTTCATTCTCTTGGCTGTACTTATTTCTCTCATCAGTTTGGGATAGTTCTTCCAAGTTCTTCCAGCAATTTTGCTTCTGGTATTGTAGTAAACGCATTTTTTTAGGTTGTTTGAATCATGGAAAGTTTTTCTTTCGCCTTCAACTACAGCAGATAGTTTTGCTGGGAACAGAAATCTAGTTTGGCAGTTATGGTATTTTAGAATTTGAAATGAATTACCCTAGACTTTTCTGACTTTCAGAGTTTCCATTGAGCATTCAATATTTATTCTAATGGTTTTCCTTGTGTTTTGTCTCTTGCAGCTTTCAATATTTTTTCTATGTTTTGTATATTTAGTTTTTGATTGAGATTTGCTATGAAGTTTTTTTTTGGTCTTGTTGGGGTTCTTCTTGTATCTACATGGGTGTATTTTGCCTTAGTTTGGGGAAGTTTACTTCTATGGTACTGTCAAAGATCTGTTCTATGCCAAATTTTGGTATTTATTTCTCCATCATTTCTTCCTGGAAGTCAAAAAATTGATATTGTCCTACTTTTCCTGTATGCTCCTATTTTATGCTTTTTAACTATATTTTTCTTTGTTTATTTCATTGAAACCCTCTACTTTACCTTTGAGTTCTATTACTATATCTTCTGCTGATTCATTCCATTAGAAAGCTTTCCTCTGGGCTTTCTTGTTGGGATATTTAGTTTTTCAATTCTATCTTCATTTTGGAGTATATTCTCTTCAATGGTTCTATTTTTTTAATGTTTTCAAGTCCTGACTTATCTTCAATATTTCATTCAGGTGTATATATTTTCGTGGACATCATTCAAGTGTTTTTGTTGCCTTCTTGGAATTCAATGAAGTGTTTGTTCATGTCTTCGTTAAATTACTTGAATTTTTTAATAGAGAGTATGATTGTTGTCTTGGTTAGGGTTTCTACTATTGTGAAGTGACATCACAACCACAGCAACTCTTATAAAGAAAAACTTTTAACTGGGGGGGGGCGCTTGCTTATAGTTCAGAGGTTTAGTTCATTATCATTATGGTGGGACAAGGCATTGCTTAGACAGACATGGTGCTGGAGAAGTAATTGAGATTCCATCATCTTGCAGGCAACAGGAAGTGGTCTGGCCCACTGGATGGTATCTTGAGCATATATGAGACCTTAAAGTCCACTCCCTTGGTGGCAAATTCCTTCCACCTACTGTAGCGAGTTTTAATTGTATTTTAATAAATAAAGACTGCCTGAAGATTTGAGAGTAAAACAGTCCCACTGGTTAGCCTTAGAGACCAGATTATGATAACGTACACCTTTAATCCCAGTAGCCACACTAGTTGCCATAGAAACCGGACAGTGCATGCCTTTAAGGATGGTGTTGCATGCCTTTAATCCCAGCCCTAGAGAGGAATACAAAGTGGGGGACGACAGCTCTCAGACACAATCTCCTTCTGAGATCCCAGCAGGCAGAATCGCCATTTCACACTGATGTCAAGGTAAGAGCCAGTGGCTGACTGTTTTACTTTTCAGTTCTTCAGGTTGAACCCCAATTTCTGACCCTGAGTTTTTATTTATTTGTGTTTCAACCTACTCTATACTCTAACAGAGCCACACCTCCTTTTTGATGGCAATTTTCTTTCAAACCACCACAATTGTCATTTTAAATTCTGTGTTCTGGGGCTCGTCTACGTAGTTCTCATTAAAGAACAGTTCTATAGGACTCAAAGGTTTAAGAGGAGAAATGCTGTTTGGGCCATACGTATTGTTTTTGTTTTTGTGATTTGACTTGAGCAAATGAACTTCTTCCTTTAGATGTGTGTCTGATATGATAATTTGGCCATCATCATATTAGGCCTGTGTAAGAGATGTACAACCTGCATAACACCTAGGTAAAGGTAACAGATGAGTTGTTTAATTAGACAAGGAAATATGGCTCCCAGATCATGGTTCTATAGCTAGGCCAGGCAAGTGGTCTCATGACCACAGCCACAAGTCTGGAGTTAGGCTGCTGGGTTTGCAGATGGACAGAGGTTTAAGAAAGGGGAGAGAGTAAATCAGTGAGTTACTCCAGAAAGGCAGCTGATTCACAGAGTGTGGTTATGGACTGTGTGTCTGGAAAAGACTTATCTTATTGCTAGCCTGACTTGTTTCATGCACGGTCTTGGCAAACTTCACATCGCTCTGAGATTTGGGATGTCTCTGCCGTCTTCATACTGCTCTGCCCGCATCTGCTCTGAATCGTCTCCACAAGTTAATATGATCTTTATAAACTTAATTTACTCTTATCTGGTTTGGCAAAGCAACTTCTGTAGTTGCTATAATTAAAGAATGATAGCTCTGTAAAATATTTGGGGGCCAATTTATAGCATTTCAGCAGATGAGCTATTATTCTCAATCTACGGGTTCTTAATTGGTACAAAGTAGTGAGTTATACTTGAAATATCTGACAGCAAATGAAGAGAGTTATCTAATTTCGAAAGCTAACTATGTGTCATTTAGGTGCCTTGCTTCGAAAAAGCCTTGGGATCCTCAGTCTGGCATTAAGTTGCTTATTTATCTGCTTTTAGTTTTGGCTAGAGTATACTGCGGGAACTTTATCTATATTTTTATCTATAGATCCAAATAGGCATTAAATATTTGCACAGCAACTGAGAACTATTGATTTTGACTTCCTGGGCTCTTCCATGAAACCATGGATAAGCAGGTTTTATACTTGGATAAAAGTAGAACCTTACCGACTGAAAAGAGTAACGCATTAATTTGTGGATGGGCAATTTCTGAGAGAAATGACTGCACTCGGTCATAGAATGCAGACTTATGTGGTTACAACTGCTAAGTGAAAACTTTAAAACTATCCAATGCACAGCTGAACCTAAAGCACAAAGGCAGGAGTAGATTTAAAAGAAAAACCTATAGGATGCAACAATGCTAACTAAATATGATGAAAATAGACTGATACATCTTCAGCCAACAGACCACTGATGGCATAAAAAGCATGACATACATAAGAAGAGCCACAGGGGCTCAAACATCCTGTTCTAAAAATGGTGTTTAGATATGTTCTAAGATCAGATTGGGGACAGCCCTAGTTGTCATCATAGGTCCTTCATCCAGTATCTGATGGAAGCAGATGCAGAAATTCAATCAAGCACTGGACTAACCTCTGGGAGTCCAGTTGAAGAGAGGGTGGAAGGATTGTACAAGCAAGGGGGTCAAAACTATGATGGGGAAATCCACAAACAGTTGACCTGAGTTTGTGGGAGCTCACAGATTCTGGACGGACAGCTAGAAAGCTGCCACCTAGGCGCTCTGTATTTGGGTGACAACTGTGTAGCTTGGTCTTTTGTAGGGCCCCCAGCAGCGGGATTAGGACCTGTTCCGGACACATAAGCTGGCTCTTTGGAACCTATTTCCTATGGTGGGATGTCTTGTCAGCCTTGATGCAAGGGGGAGAATCTTGGTCGTGACTCAGCTTGATGTGCCATGCTTTGTTGATTCCCCTAGAAGGCCTTACCCCATCTAAGAAGAGACAGAGGAGGACTGGATGGTCCGAGGGGTGGGAGTGTAAGGGGTAGGTGGGGGAGGGAGCAGGAGGAGAGGAGAGGAGGGACTGGAAGCTATGGTTGGATATAAAATAAACTTAAAAAAAATAAAAATATACAAAATTCACAAGCTAGAGAAAGTAGAAGGGATTCTTTGCAGAACAATGATACTGTTAGTTTAAAACGCTCTCTAATTTCACGTGGGTTATCAGCAAAATGGTCCAGAGCATAAGTTCTAATAAAATTTATTATAAAAAGAAAAGAAAACATTATTTATAAAACATAAAAATTAGAGCATGAAAATATTCTGTTGATATTGTCAAGGCATTCCCTGAGTGGGTAAGTAGCAGAGCCCTGGCTTAGAGAAAGCCTTCTCTCCAGGCTTTTAGAGCAGAAGTGGTCAGGACACATTTTGGAGGAGCTAATTATGGTAATGATAGAACCGTTCTCCACAGTAAATGAGAAGAACAATGAGTAAGGAAGTGTTTAAAGCAAGAATTAGGAAGTCCTGCTAGTTTCTGGAAGATCCTGAGATAGTTTATCTCAATGAACCAATGAAAAATCCAATGCAGACAGAATCCACCATGTTTTCCTACAATCTCTACATTGTAGATAAGGTTTTACTAGAATATCTTTATATTGCTGTGTAAAAACAATAACACTGTGAGAATAACAAATTATAAAAATGGAACTGGTAGAACCAAACCCCAAAGTTATGAGCCTCATTTTTTAATTGTATCTTTCTCTCCTGTAATTTGTCTGAATATAAAACCACCCTTGGAATCTTATGATGAAAGCAGAAATAAGTCACTTATGTGACTACAGAACTAAGATGGAAACCAATCCTAAGACACTCATAATTGGGTCAGGAGGTTAGGCAAAACCATTTCCCTTCCATCTGAACCTAACAAGCAGGTGTGAGCAGGTGTGTATACAGTTCACTCAGCACCTTAAATATATCTGGAGCTAGAAAACGGTCTCTTTAGGCCTTCCTCTCTCTAACCATTGAAAATTATAATGCGAACATACATATCATTATGATCCCAGTGAAGTAAACTTTGTAAAAAAAATTACTTTCTGCAACACTTGGAAAATCATTTTAGGAAAAAAGATCACTTGTAATCTTCACTAAAAGGCATAAACCTGTGTCTCCCAAAGAATGGGAACAAAAAGTCATTAGAAATACAATAGGTAAGATGAGAAAAACTTAGAATGCAATAGAATAATTTGAATCTGCATCAAAAGGAGCAAAGAGTAACATTCACCCTGCAGATAATAGAACCGATGACATAGAAGCCATCCCTGATAAGGTCTGCCTGAGTGAAAGCCAATGCAGATGCCAACATGAGGGAGAAAATTAGGCTTCTGCTTTCGGTTTTCCATTTCAACAATTACAGATCATCGGGAACAATAGTGAAAGAATAATAAAACAACAGAACCAAACTTCCCCAAGATGAGAAACTTTTTGGAATTTAAAATGATCTCTAAAATTCTGATTAAAATTAAAAGCCTATATGTAAAGACATATTCTAGCAAGAATTCAGAGCAAAACTTTACAAAACTATAAACAGATATAATTTAAATCAAGCACTGGCTTTATCCATGTCTTACTGTATACTTCAACTTAAATTTTAGGAATTTTTGTGACCACTAGTGAGGCTTCTTTCCCAGTTGTTAATTTGTCTTGCAAACAACCTTCATAGGCTTCTGTGATGGCTATTTTTGGTTGTCAACTACATCTGGAATTGACTAAAGCCCAAAAAGGAGGACATACCTGGAAAGGATTTCAGCTTAAATTCAAGTGGGAATATCTACTTATAATCCAGATTTTGAGGTAGAAAGACACATCTTTAATACTGATCTTGAGACAGGAAAACATAACTTTAATCCACATCATGGGGCAGGAAGACACATCTTTAATGCAGACCTAATCTGAGTCATGCCTTCTACTGAAAGTCAACCCACATTGGATCTTGGATGGCCCTTTCAGAGGATCTAAGACAATGAGAACACACAGATATTTATATTAGGACCCATAACATTAGCAAAATCACAGTTACAAAGTAGCAACAAAAATAATTTTGTGGTTAAGGATCATCACAACATGAGGAACTGTATTAAGGGTCAAAGCAGTAAGAAGGTTGTAAACCACTGCTATATAAGGACATGGGAGAAAGAATCTTTTGCTATTTGCCTGTTTGCCATTCCAGTAAAGACCAGTTGAGACATCCAGCTTCATGGTCTGAGCAACTACTAGATTCTTGGGTTCATAGCCAGCTGTTGTTGGATGAGCTGGATTGCAGCCTGTACATCATTCTAACAAATCACATTCTATAATTCATATATAAAGCGTGGTTAATAAAAATTCAGTGAAATTGGGGTTCAACCTAAAGATCTGTAAAGTAAAACAGCCAACCACTGATATTTACCTCAAACTCAGTCCAAAAGGCAATCATGCCTCCAGAAATCTCAGAATGAGACTGTGTCTGAAAATTGTTTCCCCCAGTTTTATAATCCTCTCTAGTTCTGGGATTAAAGGTGCGCACCACTGGATTAAAGGCATGCCCTGCCCGGTTTCTATGGCAACTAGTGTGGCTACTGGGATTAAAGGTATGTGTTACCATTACCTGGTCTGTAAGGCTGGCCAGTGGGGCTGTTTTACTCTCAGATCTTCAGGCAAGCTGTGTGTGTGTGCGTTTGTGTGTGTGTTCAATTGTATTATATTGTATATTATGTATATTGTATTATACATAATGCAATATGATATATATAGAGAGAGATTCATTCTATAAGTTCTGTTGCTATAGGGAATCCTGACTAATGCAACTTCTCTGAGTCTAGCTCAAAATCACACACATATATAACATAAGTTTCAAATGTAAGATAATTCAACACTGAATGAATATTATAAATGATCCACAGATAGCCAGGCAGTGGTGGCGCATGCCTTTAATCTCAGCACTAATCAGACGTAGGCAGATCTCCATGAGTTCGAGGCCAGCCTGGTCTGCAAGAGCTAGTGCCAGGACAGGCTCTAAAGCTACACAAAGAAACCCTGTCTAGAAAAACCAAAAAATAAATATGACCCACAGAGCTGTCAAAAAAGAATATAGAGCAGCACCAAGAATAAACATTAGTACATATATGGACCTTTGGGTAAGAATGAGCTGTCAAGGTAGACACAACAATTTTAACAATGCATCAGTCTGTTGGAGAATGCTGAAGACATAGACATGTGTATAGGGAGGGGGATATTGGGATATATATGTGTGCCCCACTCAGTCTGGACTGAACATAAAGCTTTTCTAAAACTTAACTTCTAAAACATAAGGTTATATATAAATTTTCAATGTCAAGATTAGTGTCAAAAATTAAAGTGGAACCAGGAGGTAGTTGCACATTCCTTTAATCCCAGCACTCAGGAGGCAGAGGCAGGTGGATCTCTGTAAGTTTGAGGCCAGCCTGGTCTACAAGAGCTAGTTCCAGGTCAGGCTCCAAAGTAGCACAGAGAAATCCTGTCTCAAAAAAAAAAAAAATAAAGTGGAGAGCAATAGGGGAAGGCAGACATGGACTCTGTCCTCATGTGTGCATGCACACACATGCATATGAGAGAGACAGAGTCAGAACCAGAGGCAGAAACCAGACAAATTCTTTGCAGAGACAATCAATTTTAGGGAAATTAGTACCAGATAAAGGAGACCTTTAAAAAATGAAAAAAAAATAGATTAATATTTCTATGCACTCCTAGGTAATTTTAATCAAGAACTGAGTAAAATAAGTTAAAAATCAGTATGACAAAAACTGTACATTATTATACTTATGATAGTCTACAGATTGTTTTAATTTTTCGGTGTATGTGTGTGTACTGTCTCACACATCTTGTAGTGTAACAAAATAGTTTATTAATAAAAGTAAAACATGGAATAAATAAACTTTAACCACTACCATGTTAAGGAAAATCAAAAGAAATACAGCACAGTTGAAGTTCTACTCAGATGAAAGGACAGGGCAGGCATTTCACACACAGAAGAACTAAACTTCCTTCCACTGTGGAAGTGTGAGATAAACTCAAATAGTTACCACAGCAAAGAAACAGAGGAAGATGAAATTCAAAACAAGTTGTGGAAAACAACATTTAGAAAAATATTAGCAATGATAAAATAACTAAATTCAAGTTTAGAAGTATAAAAATAATGAAAATATGCTTTTTATTATCTTTGGTTTCCTCTCAAGAAGAAAATACCAATACATTCAATTATATATTGCACAGACTTTACTGGAAAACATAATTTTAAATGTCTTTAATTTTGTATTGTCATGGAGGAAAAATTGAATTTCACCAAGAGAAAGCCAGAAAGATAATTGTAGATAGTAAAGATTAGCATACCCAGTGTACCTAGTAAGACTAACAGATGAACATAAGTAAACAAAATAATTATGTTCAAAGTAAATATGTCTGCAATATCCCAAATAAAATGTCTATCCTTATAGGTTCTTTTATTTCAACTTAAATTATTTCCCCAGAGAAAACTAGACTAAAGATATTATCTTTTAAAATTGAATGTTTTTTTTTAATGTTTAAACAGGTGTATTGTCAGCTTAATGGGATTTAGTATCAGTATGGACACAGGCCTCAGAGCATGTTTGTGAGGGAGTTTCTAGATTAAGTTAATGGGGGTGCAAAGACCCACCTTAAAGGCTAGCAACACCATTCAGTGGGCTGGATAGTCATTCCTAGATTGAAGAAAAAGGGGAAGTGAGCTGAGCCCAGTGCAAGTGTTTATCATTGTCTATCTTTTGAATGCAAATTCATTGTGAGCAACTTCATCGAGGTCTTACCATCATGATGTTCCTCATTGCTGGACCTGTACCCTGGGACTGTGACCAAAAATAAACTCCACTTTCCTTAAGTTGTTCAGTCCAGCAATAGAAATGTAACTGCTATAACACCTTAGACAGAAAACACAGGACAAAGTTGCTACACATCTAAGGTTGACTAGAGCTGCATAAAAGGATGAGCAAAGGAGGGAGACATTATTGAAAACACTGAATTATCCACTTTGCCAAGCCACTGTATATAGAAAAACACAAGGTACTAAGGGTTCCTGGGGAAGAAGGAAAGCAGGTCAGCTCCTATAGGAGTGACCTCAAAAGTAACTGAAGAACTTGTTAGCCCAACACCATAAAATACCGGGGCAGCAACTCCTGTTACACTACTGCAGTACTCGTTTCAGGAGTATTTCTGAAGCCAACACTCCAATCCTGGAAAATCTGGGGGGATGTTCTGGCCTGTGAGTGATAATGATCTTCAGGGCTGGTGCACACAACAGTCATGGCACCCTTAAATTTTACGGTGCTGCCTATATGTTCAGATCACCTCATCTAGTCTTGGAGTCCTTCCACATGCAGAGTCACCCCAATTTTATGTGTGGAAGTCTAAGCCCAGATGAGAACAATTATGCTTCCATAAGTAGTAATATGTCTTTCAACAGCATTGGTGCCCTTTATTAATCGAGGCTTAGGAAGAACTGCTTTCTTAGAGAAAGGTGTTGATTTATCTGTGCTGACATAGGAAAGGAAGGGAATTCAATACAAGAATGGGTTATTGTGGGGACTTACTTCTATAAGGAGCTGATGTGAAGAATGGTGAGAACATCCATGGAGTGGATGAAGTGCCTGTGGGAACAGTTTCTCCAAGGTATAAAAACAAAGCATTTATCCATTGCCTTTAATCTTCCATTTGGGGGAGGCATCAATCCACTCACACTTCAAAATTTATTATGTAACTATCTCTGAAGTTAATACAGGATCCCATACTAATGGCAATGAGGCTGGGGTTATAGAGTCCTAGTTTAATGACCCATTTCTGAAATTCTGTCTTCTGTTATCCCATAAAAGTAAGTTACTTCTCTTCACTTGCAGTGATTTTTTTTTCCTTCCCCATTATACCACAAAGAAAATGGAGGAATTGCAGGCTCATCCCAGCCAATCAACAATTGCTTAACATGGCGGACAATGAGGGCTGCTGAGAAGCCAAGGACAATGGCACTGGGTTTTGATCCTACTGCATGCACTGGCTTTGTGGGAGCCTAGCCTGTTTGGATGCTTGCCTTCCCAGACCTGGATGGAGTGGGGAGGACCTTGGACTTCTCACAGGGCAGGCAACCCTGACTCCTCTTTGGACTGGAGAGGGACAGGGAGAGGAGTGGGGGGAGGAGGAGAGGAGTGGAGGGAGGGGGAGGGAAATGGGAGGCAGGGAGGAGGCAGAAATTTTTTCAATAAAAAATATCAAAAAAAAGATAAAAAATAAAGAGACCCTACTATAGCTGCTTCTATGAGTATGCAGCAATGCAGAGGGTACTACTCCACCTACTTCTGAGCACATGGACAGACACAGGGGCCCAAAGTCTGCAACAGAAGGGATGCATGGACAAGTTAAGACTGATATAAGAAGAGAATGAGGAACCATCCAGTTGGTTCTATACCAGCATTTAATCCATGCCTCTGTAGACAACAGTTCCAGGTCCCGGCGCCCCTCTCTGTTCAAGGAATCTTTAACAACACTCGCCAATAAACTCCACTTCTACTTTGTTATGATCTGTTTCCCTGTCTTTTAATTATTTAACCGACAAAAAAAAAAATGAACTCACCAAGTTAGCCAGTGTTAAGAGAAGAAAATCCAAGGTGGACACCAGAGACAGACTATGCAAGGTTGAGTAAATTACAGTACAAAGCAGATCAGAATTATTGTATCATAGACATCTCTGGAATCAAAAATAAGAAAGAAATTTCACAGGAATTTTCATAAGATGGATCTGATACAGAATCCTCAAACAACCACTAGAGTGAACATGTCCACACACTCATTATGGAAGCCTGGAGAATCAATACATAAAGTAAATTATTGTAAGAACCTGGCCCCTCCTTTGTCCTGGAATAGTGCAATATTTTTTTTCTTTTCTTTTCTCTTCTTTTTTAAAGAAAACAATCTTTTTTCATTATACATATCAATCTATGTTCTAACTCCCTTCTCTCTTCCCATTCCTTCCACATAACCCTCCAATCCAACCCCCATCCAATACTCAGAGAGGGTAAGGCGCATTGCTTTTAGGAAGGTCCAAGCACTCCCTATTATATCTAGGATGAGCAGGGTATCATCCAAAGAGAATAGGTTCCTAAAAATCCAGTACAAGCAGTATGGATAAATCCTGGTGCCACTGCCAGTGGCCCCTCAGTCTGACCGAGTCATGCAGCTGTCAACCACATTCATGTTTCCTGTAAGTACTGTTAATCTGGGAGACACTTCTGATGCCTCAGGCTCTTCTGCTTTGGGGCAGTTAACACATTTTGTACATTAAAGTGTTGTTTTATGTTATTCTTGGGAAAAAAACACACATTTTATTTTGCCAGGTTGGTCATTCTACATTGCTGGAAAAAAAAAAAACATGCTAAAACTTTAATAGAAATTCGTAACAATCCTGAAAGCTTCCTCTGTGACTCTGTCGAATAAAATCCATATTCACCTATTCAGACTCTTCTCCATAGTTCCCAGCTGTTTTTGCAAAAATCACCACACAGGTCAACTCACATTTTATCTGCATACTCATTTTCTATATTCATGGAAGTATAATAGCATCCAGTGTTTAAATATTCAACTTTATTTTGAGTTACAGCATTTGTTCTTATTTTATCATTATTTAATTTGCTTCAATTTATTAATGAATTATTCTTTTTTATTTTTTTTTTTTGGATTTTTTGAGACAGGATTTCTCCATATCTTTTTGGTTCCAGTCCTGGAACTAGCTCTGTAGACCAGGCTGGCCTCGAACTCACAGAGACCCACCTGCCTCTGCTGGGATTGAAGGCGTATGCCACCACCGCCCAGTTTAGTGAATTATTCTATAGCTTAGATTCGGAATATTTCCTGAAGACTCATTAATCACACACTGACCACGCAGATTGGCACTGTTGGAAGGCTGTGGGATCGTTAAAGTGATCTCTTACGCGGTCTGCCAGTCATTTGGGATATACCTATTGAGAAGTAGGGTAAGTCCAACCCTTTTTCTATTATCTTTCCCTTCCTGGTGGTGAGGAAAGCAGTTTGTCCCTGCCATATGCCTCCACAAACAGTGCTGTCTCTTTTTTCCCTGCTCATGGGATGCTTTTCTTCCTACTGAGCTACCTTGTCCAGCCTTGATTTGAGGGTGTATGCCTAGTCTTATTGCACCTTATTATGCTGTGTTCAGTTGATATCACTGGGAGGACTGCTCTTTTCTAAAGGAAAACAAAGGAGCAGTGGATTTGAAGGAAGAAGGGGAGAGAGAAAGGGAGCAAGGGGAGATCACAGCCAGAATATGCTGTATGATAGAAGAATAAAGAAAAAGAAAAACAAGTCCTGTCTCACTTTAGGCTCAAAAGCAACAGAGGCAATCATACATGGAGATCTTTAAAACCATGAGCCACAATCAGCCTTTCTCTTCATAAGCTGATTGCATCAGCTTTTTCCTATATTCACAGGAGCTAGCACTAATTGCCTTTGTACTATTGTGGAATTGCAAATGTCCAATTGTGAATAGAATAATAATAAAGACAAATTGCCATTTATTTTTGCAGATTAAATTCTTCATCATTGCGTCCTTAAATGTAATCCATTTTATATTAAATTTACTACTGTCAGCTAAGTGTTAATAGGGTACATTTTATATCATTTTTATAATGGTTTGTAATTAATCTAAGTATCACAACTCTAGAATCCATTATTTAAGCATTCCAAAAATACAAAATTCCCCACAAATTGCTCTGTAAGCTGCCAAGAACTGCCTACTGTGTGTCTTCATACCAAGAAACACTGGTCTGCCGATTGGTATTTGTCAACTGGTCAAAAACTTTGGCTTATCTGAGAAGAGGAAACGTTCATTGAGAGAATGCTTCCATAAGACTGGCCTGTAGGCAAGTCTAGGGTGTATTGTCTTGATTAATGAGGAATGTAGGAGGGCCCATCCCACTGTGCCATCCCTGGGTAGGTGGTTCTGGGTTATGTTTCAAAAGCAGATTGGGCAAGATGCAGAAAGCAAGACGGTAAGCAGCATTTTGCCATGACTCTGTGTCAGCTCCTACCTCCAGGATCTTTGTCAAGATTCTAGGTTGATAAATATATTTCTCAGTACTTCATAATTACCATGGCAAGAGGAAATATATACAGAAAGTTGTTCTTTAAAGACTCAGTGAAAGCTATATCTGGTGTTTTGCCTCTCTACCCACATTTTGCTGGCTAAAGTAAATCTATGGACAAATGTAATTGTAAAAGTTATTGAGGAAGTACAATTGTAGAGTTACAGGTGTGCATGTATGTGTTGAAAATGCCCCCATTTTTCAAATATGCAATATTCCATAAAGACAACACCCATAACAACATAATCCTAGCCATATAAGTTAAAAGTTTGCTGCCATTGAAAAGGTTGTCTTTTCCTCAAGACTTAGCCTGCATTGTCCTTACAGAAGATTAATAAAAAAAAATATGATTCCAGGGCGGAAGGTATAGGAACAGAATGAAAGACAACATGAGCAAGATTAGCTAGAGCCACAGACATTGATATTTTTAGTTGGATTTTTCTTTGAACCACCAGCTCACAAATAATGACACAGAGATTTATTATTAACTATAAAGCTCATCCTTAGCCTAGGCTTATTATTAACTAGTTCTTAAAACTTAAATTAACCCTTTTTTAAAATCTGTGTTTCGACACATGATTCATTACCTCATCTACATACTTTGTATCGTACTTCCTTCACACGTCTGGTGACCAGCCTTTTTCTTCCCAGAGTTCTCTCTCTTCCGGGAAGTTCTGCCTATTCCTCCTGCCTAGCTATTGGTCATTCAGGTTTTTATTGCACCAATCAGAGCAATACAGTGTGCAAATATCCCACAACAATATTTAACACACGCAACTTTTGGAGCTGTTTACCCAGTGGTCAAAACAAATGACATTGTTAACCAACTCCTTTTTGGTTTTGCTTGAGGTGTCACGTGACACTGAGTCTCCTTTATTTCCCAGTCGTGCTGCAACTGTGTACTCATGAGAGTGCCAGCCTGTGCCTATGGACATCCCAGATTTGCATCAAGAGATGCACAGTAAGAAACAAAATGTCAGATTTGGTAAAGCTGTGCCTGTACAAAACTGGCCTATTTTAGCCAAGGAAAGTCAAGAAATCACTCAACAATACACAAGCACTACTCAATACATACACATACATACTGACATGAGAAGCTCAGCTAGCTGCTCAGACACCTGCTTTCATTTGATTCACATATTAAATGGTCCCAGTTGTGTGACTGCTCTTACTAAATGTCTATTATACAATGAACATTTAAGATGTGAAACATATAATGAAAGACTATTTAGCCAGAACATTTCAATCTTACCTATTGCCACCTCAAGGCTCATTTGTCTTTAACCCAAAGGACTTCTGGTACACTTTAGGCCTACTTCAGCCTGCCTAAAAACTTCTGAGAGTTACAGTTCAGAATAAGTTCTCCATGTCCTGTCTCCTTTCACAGGAGTCAGATCAGACCTGCATCATAGTCTGAAATTTCCTCCCTTTCAGATGAGTTACTTCCTTTCCTCTTTATTATTGCAGGTGTTTTCTCCCAATATGTCTTAATCATATGAAGTCCAAAACTAACACAATTCTCAAAATCTAAATGCATTTTGCTTTGTTTTTTTTTTTTTTCTGTTCTGGTAGATTAATGAATTTTTTTAGTATATACTTTCCCAAAGCACTTCACTGAAATAACTGTGGATATTTTGTCATTTTGAATTTATCAGTCCCAATAAAAAATCCTGAGGGGGGAAGAGGAGGGAGTGACTTGGAGGAGCAGAGGAGGGAGGGGAAACTGCAACTGGGATGTAAAATAAATAAATAATTTTTAAAGGGATTATTTTAAAATCCTGATGATATCACAGTGATTTCATTGGAATGATGATCTGGTTATTTTATACTGTAGAATTAGAAGTCCTGCTATCCACTTTGCCTTGTTATTTGTCAAAAGAATAGATACATATATAATAGTAAATAATCTATTTAACAAATTCTCAGTTCAAAAGGAATATTCACTTGATCTGGAGGTATTCTTAACCTTTGAAACATGACTTTTTGCATGTTGAGTCAGCATTGTTTATATGAAAGTAATAAGATAAAATACTTCCCAATGGAAAGCTTCAAGCTATAAAGAAAATAGAACTTCCAGGAATACTGAGAATGTAGTGTCAGGAGCAGTCCTCCAAGCCCAGCAGAACTACAACCAAATGTACCCTAGGAGATCATCTCCTCTTCCTCTCTACTGACAACTTCATTAGTACCAGTGTGGGAAAATCTAACAATCAAGAGAATTCCTTGTGCATTGTTAATTTCTTCCATCTCAAACCTAGATGTCATGTTTGTGGATATGTGTGGCCTCTCTATTTTTGATTGCTCTAATATAGATAGATGGTAGGTAAATGGATGGATAGATAGATAGATAGATAGATAGATAGATAGATAGATAGATAGATAGATATGAAAGGAAGAGTAATTTTCCTGGGAGGATTTAAGAGTTGTTCATACTATTTTGACTGAAAATTTCATCAAAAATGAGCAAGAATATTGGATTACTGCAAATTTGATTAAATTTTATTACTTATTAAATACAACCTTCCAAACAAAACCTGAGAATATTGACCTTTTTTCAAGAATGTAAATTTAACTACATTAATTTATTAAATATCTACAATGTGCAATATTTTCCTTATTTCCCAATATGAGAGACCAAATGTATTATTTATTTTGATTGACTTTAATATCAACATTTGACATAATACACACACACACACACACACACACACACACATGAAGAGCCCATTCTGATCTTCATTGATAGAGCCAGAGCTTCAAATTTTCTCCACAAGAAACTCTAGAGCTACTGCTGGATGCTAATAGTCCCAAGATGCCTTTGTCTAGTTGTGACAAATCCCACAGTACTATACAGAGTTCCGTGAGCAGAAGCCTGACATTCAATAAATTTGATCTTTGAGAAATTCATGTTTCTGTGTAATTGCTTGCTACAGTGTAGGCATTTTATCTTCTTTCTAAAGATCTTTGCAAATAACAATCAGACCTCTATAAGCCCAGTGATACTGGAAAGATTTAATTAGGGTATGGACTAGTCACAGATGTAAGATTGGGAAATCTAACGTGGATGAATAAGAGTAAAGATTTGCCAAACAATGGCAAGTCTAAACCATTCTTTGCGTTTATTCATGTAAACTGCACTGTGGAAGAATATTAAAATTTGTGATTAGCTGAAAATTTGACATCTGTCTCACTGAGCATGCCTGAAAAACAGGAATCTGAGTCCCTTATAATTTTATAATATTGTAGTCAAAACAGAGCAAACCCAAGCTGTGGCAGTGTCACAGCAGTTGGAGAGGAGGGGAGCCTCAAAGACCCAAGAATGTCAGCAGAGTTTCTTACAGACTGGAGGGATGCCCAGTGCTAAATAAATAGAGTCCTCCCCTTTATCTCCAAGTCAACAGAATTTTCAGAAAGAACTGTGAATTCTCAAATTTAGACCAACCCATTTCCACTGAAAATCACAAAATATGGAAAGAAATTAAGGGAAAATGTGAGTAAAGGAGGAAATTTTGATGTACATAGATTGAAAATGTTCCTGATTGAAAATATACTGTCTAAAATTGGCAATATTTCTCACATTGGTCTTGCCTAATATGATCCTAATCAAAATTTTAGCTTACATTTTTTTTTGCCAAAAACTGGTAAACAAATTCTGAAATTCTTAACCAAATACAGGAGATTCAAAATAGTCAAAATAGTCTCAAAATCCCAAAAGACTCAAGCTTGAAAAATACACTTTATAATCTCATACATTAAAATTTAATCTAGAGAAATCAAGTCAGTATGACACTGGACTAAAGATTAGAAATATAGAAAAACAGAACTGAATAAAGACCAGAATTAAAAATTAAACCCTTATAGTTTCTGTCACTTGATTATCCAGGTTGGCAAGGCAACACAGCAGAAAAAGTGTGATCATTTCAACCAGTGCTGTACCAACAAATAGATATCCACATAGAAAAAGTGAAGTTACATCCTTACCTTCCACCATAAAAATGATCTCAAATGTATCCATGACCTAAATGCAGAAGCTGAAATTATAAGACACCTCACAGAAAAATACCTTGGAGTAAATCTGTATAACCTTAGGTAGGTAGATGTAGACATTATGTCAGAAGGTGAGACATAGCACAACACAGATTAGAACACAGCAGCTTACCGAAATAGAATGCTTACATGGTGCAAAGGATCTTGTCAATGCACATAACGAAAGAGACATTTGAAAATCATGCATCTGACAAGCAGGCACGAAATACATAAAGAACATTTTATAACTAAATAATAAAAGCGTAAGTAGCACAATTTAAAAATGGGCAAGGGGTGTGGGTAGACATTTCTCTAAAGATGACATAGAAATAGCACTAAGTACATGACAAGACACCCAATACCTTTAGCCATTGCAGAAATGCAATAAAATGTTAAAAAAAATTACCATTTCACATGGCTGTGTGGAGAAAGCAGAACCTTCATTCGTTGCATTCTCTGCAACAATCTGAAAGAGTTTTGTAGTTAACGTTAAAGAATGTTAAATAGAATTACACCATCCATCAATTTCACTCCTAGGCAAATACCATATGTGCCTATTCCTCTAGAGTCTACAGAAAAAGAAAACACCAAAACAAAACTTGTACTCCAATACTAACAGAAATATTGTCCCCAATAGCAAAACCAAGATTTCAAATGTTCACCTACTGAGAATATAATTTAAAATCTAGTATACTGTTTATTTATAGAGTAATAAAGTATTTTAACTTAGCTTGTGGCAATTATCTCACAATTTTGAATATATAAACACAAAACTCCTAAATTACATGCTATAGATGAGTTATTTATGACACATAAATTATAGGTTAATAAAGTTTATTCACAAATGAGAACATACAGGAAAATATATTTTAACTGATAGGAACTGCATGAAACAAAAGATTTATTCCTGATCCCTTTCTTGAGAATCATCTCCTAAGAAAGCTAACCGTGTCCTTAGCTTGGAAAGCTTGACTCATTAATTGCATATTCCATTATTATTATATTTTTACCCAGCAACACAGTTGAGCAAGGACCAACATTTATGTGACTAGACAAAACCATACCTGTCTGGGGGAGTGGTATGAGTAGCACTATGGAAATATCTATTTTTCTTTGTCCTGGTTTCTTGGAATCTTTGGAATGATTAGTGGCTTTCTCACACTAATGAGAGTCCTAGCCAGAGGACCCTAGAAAGCTTCAGGAAGGGGGCTGATGACTGAAAGCCATGACCAGACAGAACTTGCCCACAGCCATATCAGCTGCTGGATACGGGGAAGGGGACTTAGAATGAGGTGATAAACAATAGTCAATGATGCAATCAATTATAATTGTGAAGTGAAGTCTTCACAAAACCCCAGAAGGATGGAATTTACAAAGCTCCCTGCCTGGGGAACACATCACACATCACCATGTACTGATAAAATGGCATGTCCCAACTCCAGTGAGGCAGATTCTACCATACTATGAGCTCTTTGAGCTTTGTTCATCCTTCATCTGTCTGCCATCTATGTTCTTTTTTACCTTCTTATCTAGAAATACAAGTAGTATTTTCCCTGGAGTTCTACAATTCATTCTCTTTAAGTATTAAAACCTGGGAGGAGAACAATGAAATACCTACATCCCAGCTAGATGGTCAGAAGTATGACAATGCACTGCTGGTTGACTTGAGAAATTGGGGGTATCTTTGTGGTACTGGGACTTCCTCTAAGAACAATGCCACAACTAGACCAAAGTGAACTGAACTAGCTGGTACTACATCGCACTAAGTAGCCTTGATATCATCAGATTGGATATCATCCAATTGGATTGCATTATAAAACATACCGGCAACACAGTATCTGCCAGAAAACTGATTTTCGTGGAAGGACACACACGTCTGTGGCATCTAAGGTGGTGTCACTAGTGGTGAATAAAAGCTGGAAAAGCACCTTTTAGCTCTTTCTGCCTGTGAGGTCGCCTTTTTGCACCACTCAAGTTTTGCCCTCTTCCTTAAATTCTAACATGAGCGGGGCAGCCTTCCACACACTAATCCTTGCATTACTTTACTCCAGTAGCAACAAAATCGGGCATGAGATCAATTCCTGGCCCCTTTACTGACCTTCTCTGTGGCTCATCTTAATTGGAACTGTACAAAACTGATTTATCCAGGTGTAGAAAGGCAAATAACAGTACCTAGTTTACCTCTGCTCAGGATCTGATTAAAGTAGAATAATGCTTTCTTCTATCACTGGTTTCAAATGTGAGGGTCTAATTTTTTTTTTGCATTCCTAGCTAAATTAGCATTGTGACCCACTCACATAAAATATGAAATTCTAATTTAAGGAGCTCTGAGATCCTTAATGTACGGGGAGATCTCATGATGATTTGTTAGAGGTGGATGAGGATGAAGCTAAATTAGGCTTCTTTGGCAAATGCTTGTTACTTTAATGTGGGAGCAAATCCTGTGGCCTGGCAGAGAACCATACAGAATCAAGAACTTAGCCAACTGGGCCAAGTTATGACACCTAAGAGTTCCTTAATAGGCCATATTTACCAATTACGTCTCAGTTTGATGTTTTATTTATGAATCAAGTTTAATTAGCATAACAATAAAGACTACTAGAAAAGCATTTTGAATAAAATTGGTTTTTGGATTTTTTACTATCCTCTCTCTGGGCACATTCAAAATTTTTTACTCATGAAAGAAAATACTTAGGTTTAGATGATTTTCTATGCAGATTTTTTTCATCTTGTTTTTTTAGTTATTATACTTCGAGGATATTTGTATTTGCTTTTTAAAGGCCATTTTTATATTGATTAGTTATTTAATTTAGATGATTCACTACCTATGTTAATTGATGACTGTATTCTTAGTACTAGGTCATGAAATCATCAAAAAAATAATTCAGTGTGAAATCCTTGACATCATGGGTAAGGAGAAAATCAGGAACCCAAACATAATGATGCAATCATGGGAAGACATATGATATGTTTACAAGAAATTACCATTTCAGAAATTTAAGGATACACACCACTTCTTTAGACCGTATCTAGGAGGAGCTTTCTCTCTAGTTCTAATATGTTAAAAGAATGCTGTGCTGTAAATAAAGAAGGGATGGAAGTCAAATATAAGATCAATTCTACTCTGAGTATTCATTTATTCAACCCACATTGAAAGGTATCTTATTGTGTGTCAGGCACAGGGATAGACACTGACAGTACAGGTAAACAATATAGATTTGGTCTTCTTGAAGTGTAGAGAAAGAAAGAAAACTTGAATCATCACACATTGTTGTGATAGTTGTGGATAAAAACTTCAGGGCACACTGGAAAACAGAATGTAGGATGAAGTGATCCCTGGGAGAACACTATTTAAACCTGGGCCTGGGCCTGCAGGTTAAATAGTCATTCTGAAGTCAGGTGTGTGTGTGTGTGTGTGTGTGTGTGTGTGTGTGTGTGTGTGTGTGTGCGTGTATGTATGAATAAGACTCACTCCAAAGTATGCATCAATTACATACAAGCTCAACAAGCACAGGTAAGAAATTAGTGAATTTGAAGCCTACTTTCCAACTCATTCCTTCTGTGTCTCACCACCTGTCCCAGCCCAGATGCCTCTCCAGCTTTTCTCACTTGGTCTTCTTCTCATATCTAATAAATTTAGCTCTGGTTTTCATTTCTATTTGGACCCCAGAGGCCAAGTTAAAGGCACAAACAAGAAATGCTTGTTTCTCCGTGAGCTCTGGAATTTCATTAATCTTCATTATGTAAGAATTGCTTAGTAGTAAAAAAACTAATGAGAAACTTTAGTTCCTACCTCAGTCCAGTAGGTGAGAGTGGCGGTGTTTACCATGGAAGTAAACTGAAAAAAAAATTTTTTTCTATATCTAGAACAGAGACAACTTATTTCTTGACCAGTGAAATCATGATTGAACTAATCTCAGAGCTCTCAAGGATGTGCTCCATATTTTGTTGGGTCCAGTAAGTTTGGATACTTGAGGACTTACCTTCTATCAGAAAGAGAAAGAACTGGGATTGTTTAAGAAGGTTGTGACCCTCATCTGACAATTCAATGGACCAGAACAGATCATTCCATAAATCATGAGCGACCTTGGATATCTTGTGAAGGACACCAAGATACATCCTTTAGCATCTAAATTTTTAAATAGGATGATGAAATCCTATGTATATTGTATCAGCTAACTTTTCCTGCACTCCAATCTCTGTCTCAGGGTCTGTGTTTAGAGAAGCCTAGGCTGAGACAATGCCCTAGGAATCAGCTTTGCATGGGCAATGGTACCGAGGAGGACATATACAGAGAGGAAGTAGTAAAAATGAAGGGTGTCAGTGAAGGGTATTGCTCAGAAACTATAGGAAATTAATGTTTAAAAACTTGTAAATGTGGGAAAATAATGTTCAAATTCTCAAGGACTTCCAGGAGACCATACAGGAAACATCTACCTCACTCTTTCTCTACCAAAGGTGAAGGCAAACCCCAAGATGGCTCACATTTTAGTATCACATGTCTGTCTTTAGCACAAACTATCAGGAAAACCTTTGGCAGGGAGTTCAAGGTGCTTTCCTCAAGGAGTCTTTACAATAATGGAAACAATAAATGTCAAGGCCATGTAGTAAAACATTGACAAGTAGATAATAGTTAAGTAATTCATTAGTAAATTTTAAGACTGGTGCCCTACATCTGAGAATTGGTATTTGCTCCATAACAGCAAAGGGAATGGAGAAAAAAATAAAACATTTTGAAGGAATTTGAAAGAATTGATGTGACTGACAACCAAAGAAAATAATAATGTAAGAGAGTCCAGGAATTGTCCCCAGCCTCCAGTTTGATGGTAAAATGAGGTACCATGGACTGGCTAAAAAGTGCACCATGAATTATGGTGAGATTTTAGGCATAACATATTTTAGGTATTTGTCAAATATTACAAATTGATCTTGCCAGAAAGTTGACTCTGAAATAGGGGCTAGTGTGTAACAGGTGTTAGAGAACTCTTCTGGAATCAACTCATGATAAAGAGAATGGAATCAGGAGAAATTGAACCGTCAATGCAGAGTCAGCAGAAACCTCGGCCTGCCTCAGAGAAGCTCTGAGGATGAAATTGCCCTCGGGATGGTCCCCAGCTGAGTGAGATGATCAGATTGTCAGTTTGTTAGGGGGAGGCGGCTTTGAGAAAGGCACATGAGATCACGTGAGATGTCTCTCTTCAGCCAAGACAGTCTAGAAGAAGGTTGACAGCTTGACAGCTGTGAACACCCCCACAGAGTGAGGTTAAGAGGATCTCTGTTCCTTTAGCAGGACTCTAGACGATACATCCCAGCATCCATCACAGGCAGCATTACAATCTCCCAGGTCTAGTGTGCAGAAGAAATATCTAGGCTAGTGCAGCATATGGGAAGAACCCTCAGTTCAAAGTAGCTCCAATAAGCAACTTGGGCAGATGGTATGGAACAAATACTTCACTCTAAAATATCCCAAATGTGATTGTTCTGTGACAAATAATAGTAACTCATTCCCCTTAGAAAGATGCAAATACAAATAATGCTGCTATGAACATAGTTGAACAAATGCCCCTGTCATATGATCGGGCCCCTCTTGGGTATATTCCCAAGAGTGGCATTGCTGGGTCCAGGGGTAGGTTGATCCCGAATTTCCTGAGAAACCGCCACACTGCTTTCCAAAGTGGTTGCACAAGTTTGCATTCCCACCAGCAATGGATGAGGGTACCCCTTTCTCCACAACCTCTCCAGCAAAGGATATCATTGGTGTTTTTGATTTTAGCCATTCTGACAGGTGTAAGATGATATCTCAAAGTTGTTTTGATTTGCATTTCCCTGATCGCTAAGGAGGTTGAGCATATCCTTAAGTGTCTTTTAGCCATTTGAATTTCATCTGTTGAGAATTCTCTGTTCAGGTCAGTGCCCCATTTTTTAATTGGGTTAATTAGCATTTTAACGTCTAGTTTCTTGAGTTCTTTATATATTTTGGAGATCAGACCTTTGTCTGTTGCGGGGGTGGTGAAGATCTTCTCCCAGTCAGTGGGTTGCCTTTTTGTCTTAGTGACAGTGTCCTTTGCTTTGCAGAAGCTTCTCAGTTTCAATAGCCAGAACCTGGAAACAACCTAGATGTCCTTCAATGGAAGAATGGATGAAGAAAGTGTGGAATATATACACATTAGAATACTACTCAGCGGTAAAAAACAATGACTTCTCAAATTTTGCATGCAAATGGATGGAAATACAACACACTATCCTGAGTGAGGTAACCCAGACCCAAAAAGATGAACTTGGGATGTACTCACTCATAATTGGTTTCTAGAGATAAATAAAGGTCAGTGAGTCTATAATTTGATCTCCTAAAGAAGCTAAATAAGAAGGTGAGCCCAGAGAAAAACATATAGCTATTCTCCTGATTATGGGAAGTAGACAAGATTGCCGGGCAAAAAATGGGATCTTGGGGGAGGGGGGAGAGGGAGGTAAGGGGAGATGGGGAGAGAAAAGTGAGAAGGGGAGGTTGGGGGGAACTTGGGAAACGGGATGTTTGGGATAAAGGAAGGTCAGATAGGGGAGCAGGGAAGCACACATCTTAATTAAGGGAGCCATCTTAGGGTTGGCAAGAGATTTGGTGCTCCCAGGTGCCCAGGGCGATGTCCCCAGTTAGTTCCTGGGGCAGCTGAGGACAGAGAACCTGAAATGACCCTATCCTATAGCCATACTGATTAATATCTTGCATATCACCATAGAACCTTCATCTGGAGATGGATGGAGATAGAGACAGAGACCCACACTGGAGCACTGGACTGTGCTCCCAATGTCCCAAGGAGGAGCAGAAGGAGGGAAAAAATGAGCAAAGAAGTCAGGACCACGAGGGGTGCACCCACCCACGGAGACAGTGGGGCTGATCTATTGTGAGCTCACCAAGGCCAGCTGGACTGCAACTGAAAAACCATGGGATAAAACCGGACTCTCTGAATATGGCGGACAATGAGGGCTGCTGAGAAGCCAAGGACAATGCCACTGGGTTTTGATCCTACTTCATGTTCTGGCTTTGTGGGAGCCTAGCCAGTTTGGATGTCCACCTTCCTAGACCAAGATGGAGCGGGGAGGACTTTGGACTTTCCACAGGGCAGGGAACCCTGACTGCCCCTCAGACTGGAGAGGGAGGGGGGGGGGAGGGGGGGAGGGGGAGAGGAGAGGGAGGAGGGGGGAAAAGGGAGACAGGGAGGGAAATGGGAGGCGGGGAGGAGGCAGAAATCTTTTTTTTTCAATAAAAAAATTATATTTAAAAAAAAAAGAAAGATGCAAATAAAGTCATTATGCCATATACAACAGACTGTGAGTTACCTGTCAGCCATAAAACATGGAGAAGTGTAACAGAATTGTTCTATTCAAAGGTGAATAATAAAGCAGTAGAAATGTTATAAAGAACATCAACCTGTATACAGTGATTATGTTTTCCTGTGATGCATATGAAAATCAGCAAAAAAAAAAGTTCTGTCAAATTCCTTTTGACATTATATTATGCTTATAAATATGTGATTAGAGAAAATTTGTTTTTAATACTAATGACAAGGATAGCATTCTTGGTAGAACTCTTTGTCTACTAAATGTTATATTCCACCTGACAGAAATATAAAAACTTAAAATATACAGCACTAGGGGTTGGAGAACACTTGTTGCTCTTTCAGAGGACTTCGTGTCTGATTCTGAGCACCCACTTAAGGACTCAGAACCATCTGTAACTCCAGTTCCAGGGCATCTGGTGCCAACTTCAGACCTCTGCAGGTACCAGTTATACACATGGTGCACATATATACGTGAAGATAAAATACTCATACACATAAAATTAATACATCTCTTTTAAAATAAAAAATAAAATACCAGCACATACAAACACTTCCCCAAAGACATTTTATATAAATAGATAATAGACAGACAGACAGACAAATGAGAAATAGATGATAGAAGAGAGAGAGAAAGATGATGATGATGGTGATGATGATGATGATGATGATAGATGCAGATAAACAGAGAGACAGGCAGGTAGACAGACAATGATAGATAGATTGATTGATTGATTGATTGATTGATTGATAAAACAAAGTATTAAATGTTTTTGCCTCACATTTCCCTTTTATTGCCTCCCCAGTCTTCCTCCCCCCACAAGCCTCTGCCCAGAAAATGTAGTATGTCAGCCAGCACTGCTGATATGGGCGCTACACTGCCTATGCTACACATAGGCTTGATCAAAACCTATGAAAGCATCACAGCTCCTCTGAATGTTAGTTTTCTCATCTGTATAATGGGGCTGATAAAAATGTTCATTCCCAGCATCCTTACAAAGTGTTTGCTGGCACAAAAAGCTTTAAAATATATTGTTATAAATTATTGTTGTAAGGCAGCAGACAGAAGAGCACATTCAAACCTGGTTGCCTTATTTGTACCCTTAGTGCTTGCCAGAAATACAATCAGCCATTGGCAAACCACCCACCAGAAGACTAGGGACAGTCAAAGTCTCCAAGATGCTAAAGCCACCTTTGCTATGAATAACTTATGGTGACACTCTTATGGCAATGGACTAGAACAGAGACAATGTAAAAAACTACATTTTCATTCCATCTATTCCAGATACCATAAATCTCTGGGTCCTCACTCAAAGGTTCTTTTACTTCATCCCAAAGACTCACTTGGCATAAATTACAGCTGCAAAGCAGCGGGATGTGTGTGGGACATCTTGAATCAGAAGCTTAGCCACACGCTGAGCCACAGTTCAGTTCTACAAACTCACCACATAACTGGTGAGCTCAGCAATTCTCAGGGCACTCTTCCTGGCACCAGGATCTCTCTCTTCATTCTTCGATTCTCTATAACTCAGTACAACTCCACATCTAGAGGAGAGGCAACAGAAGTAGCACCATGGATATTCCTAACATCTGCCTCCTGTCTTTCAATCCACTCAGAAAGCCCAAAGTAATCAAGAATCTGAACATGCTTGCTACTTATTTATATTTGCAGAGAAATTCCCTCCCTCCCAGAATGGTTCCACACTCTTGAATAGAACCATATTCATCCTCCACCTATACCACAACTAAAGAATTCTTCCTTTAAATGTTTCTCCAGTAAATTTCACTCAGGGAGTTTCTGATGTAGGAGGTTCTTCTGTTTGTGTGTTGCTTTCATTGGTTGAATAGACTGCCTTGGGCTTTTGATAGGGCAGAATTTAGATAGGTGGAATAGATAGAACAGAATGTGGGAAAGAAGGAAAGTGTGGCAGATGCTATGAATCTCTGGCCTGAGACAGACATAGGTTAGAATCTTGCTGGTAAGCCACAGTCATGTGGTGATACATAGATTTAATAGAAATGGGCTAATCAAGATCTGAGAGTTAGCCAATAAAAGGATAGAGCTAATGGGCCAGGCAGTAATTTAATTAATACATTTTCTGTGTGGTTATTTCGGAGCTAAGCTAGCCGGGCAGAGGGACGCAGCCGTTCCTCCTACAACAAGTTTCCTCATTTTACCCTAGAAAATGCAACCCTAGAAGCCAAGCCATCTGGCCATCCTAGAATTCCTAAAGGGTAAAGTTCATTAAAAGGTATGAGGAAAGAGATGGCTGGGAGGAGCTATCGCTGAGGTTAAAACAAGCCTCTTAGTGGTTCACAGAGACTGAGTTGCCAACTATAGAACTTGCTCGTGATTGATCTGGGCCCTCTGCACATGTGTTGCAGTGGTGTGGCTTAGTCTTCTTGTGGGACTTCTGGCAGACAGAATAGGGGCTGTCTTTGACTCTACTGCCTGCTCTTGGAACCCTTTCTCCTGCTGGGTTGCCTCTTCCAGTCTTAATAGGAGAGGAGGTGCCTTGTCTTGCTGCAACTTGATATTCCATGACTAACTGATATACATGGAAAGTCTGCACTTTTCCAAAAGGAAGGGAGAAGGAGGGCATGGGGGAGAGGAGGGAGATTTGGGAAAAAAACTTGGAGGATAGGAGGTAGGGATGGAGGGAAAATTGTGATCACACTGGGAAAATTAATTGATTAATTAATAGAAAAAGAAAATAAAAAACACTCCTGTCAAGAGGGATGGAAATAGGAAAATAAGTATTCAAAGTTACTCCAAGACAGTATCCAAAATGTTAAACTCTAAATAGACTCATTCTCGAAATTCTCCTGGAAATGCTTGACATACTCATGTGAAGTACAAGAGTGTTTTGAAAGTGCTCAGTCCCGCTTTCAACTTAGATCTGCTTCCCCAAACAACAGAACTGACAGAAGCATACAAACAGTCATACAGACAAACAAACAGTAAAGACAACCAGAGATAGCCACACAGAGACTTAAACCAGGAAGTCCAGTGACTTCTCATGTGGATCTTACATACCAGAGTTAGGGCCAAGTCCAGCCTTTCTTAAGTGCCCTATCCAGAAGGTGCCATAAACAGACTAACCTTGAGATGACAGACTTACGCAACTTCCTGTAATTCCGTGTTTTAGGGTAGAGGTATCAGGAACCACTGGGGCATTAGGACTAGAGGCAGGAGAAGTTTGTGGGGTCCTGGAATATCTCATGATATGCACCCCTAGAAATTGTCCTTTTCTGTGCTATCATTCCAGATGGGATCTAAGAAAACTCCCACCATGACCTGGTGACTCAATTTCTAGGGATCTTGTTGGAGTCTCCAGAATATTGTGAGGTAAGCCCACCAGAGACTGCCACACAGACACTCTTCAAGCCAAAGTGAAAATCTTTAATGCCAGCAGGTGACTTCATGGGGAACTTGCCCAAATTATGCAGCCCTGAGAGTTATAACTCTTTGTTATAATTCTTTTATGCACAAAAACTACATTTTGGTTGGCATACTTCAGTTAGCAAGAAATGGAACTACAGAAGCCAAAAAGCAAGGGTAGGATTGTTAGGATCTATTAACTGAGGAACTTTCCTGTAATTATAGACTAGGTTTTTGTTTCTGTTTGGCAGGTGTTGATGCCTATGTGTTGGGTTTTAAGGTCAGAATTGTAAGTGCCTCTAACATAGCATCAGTCGTGCTAAGGTCTGGGGTATGTATATGTATATGTGTATATATATATATATATATATATATATATATATATATGTATCAGATTGTGTAAATACATTTTCTTTGTCTTTCAGTTGACTAAAAGAATAGTATTGCATGAAGCACTTCTTATAAGTTCTATTGATGAGCTCAAATTGATACCACATATTGTCAGAAACCAACCAACCTATTTGAATGTGCCTGAAAGGGGGAGTGAGGGTTGAGGAAAGACATAGACAAGAGACAGAAGAGAGAGTTGGGAGGGCATCCATTGAATACTGAATTCACCCAAATTTATTTCTCATGGCCCTTTTATAGCCCAAGTCAAAGGGGAAGGCAAAAGACTTTTATACTGAGATACAAAGAGCAAAATAAGTGTAATTACTTCCTTAATACTCAATGCATGCAGTAACCATTCCTTAGATCAAATATCCCGCTATCTGACCATGAGGATCAAGACATCTGGTAACCACACCTTAGATCAGATATCCAGTAATCTGGCACTGAGGATCAAGATGGGTAGTTAGATCAAACATCACATCAAGTCATCTGGCCTTGAGGAGCAAAAATAGGTTTAAACTCTCTGACCTTAAGTCAAGATGGAACAGAGTCAAATCTGTGGGTTCCCACAATGCACGACAGTGATGACTCAAGGTTCTTGTCTCCTTGAAGCACATAACTCAGCTGAGATACACAATTCAAACAGGCGTCTGTTCAGCAAGTCAAAGATACAGTATTCCAGAGAAATCCCAGGAGGATGAGAACAGGGAAGGAGCAGCCAGCGCTCTACATTGTGTATTTTTAAGAAGTTTAATGAATGTTTGTGCTATGGATAGACGCTCACTGGGTGCAGGTGATCCACATGCTCTCTCTCATCATAGTGGACCTGAGCTCCATGTTGAGATATTTTTTTCCAAACCTTTAAACCTTCCCCCAAACCTTGAAATAAGGACTTGCTTTTCTTTCTTCCATTTCTCAATCTGTCTCACAACCCAGGGCACTTATTGTTGACTCTAGCCTGAGTTCTGATTTTGTGTCCAAGAGACAAACACTAAAAGGACATACCTCCAGAACTGGGTCTTTTCATGCCTTTAAAAACACCTTGGATTTCTAATAACAGAAGTGCTTGTGGCGAAGGCTGAGGTCATAGCCATGTCCTCACTGTCCTTCTGAGCAGAAGCAAGTGTAAGACAGGAGAATGTGAAATCACTAGAGTCACAAGGTGTATGTTCTGGGGCTTTCATTTATATACATCCTGTTCTTAAGTTGTTTACCCATTTTTGGCAAACGGGTTTTCAATTATAGATAATGACAAAATTGAACATAATAATATTGTAGTTGTCATCTAATTCTAAGTGTCCTGAATTTCATGAATAATTTGCTAGATCTTTATAGAACACTAGCATTTAACATAAATTTTCACAGTCCTGGCAATGTTCTATATCTGACCAGTACAATATGGCAGCTGCTAGTCATCTTTAGCTACTCAGCAGTTGGAACATATCTAGTATAACTAAGAAACTCAATTTTTAATTTTGTTGAGTTCTAAATAATTTATATTTACTTCTAGACATTTATTTACTTGTATTATTCATGAGTGTATCTGTCTGCATGTGTACATGTGTGTATATGTGAGGGTCTTCCCATGCCATGGCTCACATTCAGAGGTCAGACAATGAACTGTGAGAGCATGGTCTCTCCTTCCACCTTGTGGGTTCTGGAACTTGAACCCAGCTCATCAGGCTTGGTAGTTAAGTATCTTTACTCACAGAGTCATCTCCCCTTGCCAAATTTTAATTAATTTTAATTGAAATAACCACATGTGACTAGGAGTTACTTGCACTTAACAATATAACTCTAGAAACATTTAACAAGTAGATAGAGGAAATAATTGCTTCCTTTCTACTACGAGGTCAACCAGCTGCTCTATTCTGTCTTTTGTTATAAAATTAAATGAAAACACAGATGGAAAACATCAGACAATACTTGGATCATTGTAAACACAGAATAAATGTTGGCTCTTCCATTAAGGTTCTTCTTTTATGAACCTAGTGGCTAAATTATAATTAATAATTAGCTTTTGTTGTGATAAGATAAACAATAGGTTTGCCAAACTAAGTTATTATCTAGTTTAGATCAATGAATATCTTAATAGGGAAATGGGACTTGGGAGTATGATAGACAAAGTTATAAGTGGTAATATGATTCCCCAAACTTGGACTTGAACTGTCTTTCTCTCTAAGGGATATCCCCCCGCCTTTTTTTCTTTAGTATTCTCTCATACAATACATGTTAATCACAGCCTTCCCTCCTTCTCCTTTTCCCAGTTCTCCCCAACATCTGCCTTCTCCCTCCAATCCACTACTCCCCCATTTCTCTTCAGAAAAGAGCTGGCCTCCCAGTGATATCAACCAAACAAAGCACAGTATGATTCAATAGGACTAGCCACAAACCCTCATAACAAGACAAGGCAACCCAGTAAAGGGAAAAAGGTCCCAAGTGCAGGGAAAAGAGTAAGAGACACCCCCACCCCCAATGTTAGGAGTCCCACAGAAACACCAAGTTAAACTACCACAGCACATATGCAGACAGCCTAGTACAGACCTAGGGGATAATTCCAGTCAGAAGTGGTGTACAGTTCTTCTAGTTTCAGCCCCATTTCCTCGGAGCCTTTAAAGGGTCTCGACCTCCTTCTCTGTGGCTCGGCAGTTTTACAATCATTGAAAAGAGCTCATTTTACCTCTTGTTAGGTACCTTTCCGACCAAGATAAGATGGCTAATTACATATGCCATTAACCAAATGCAATTCCAAGTAATTCACAATAGTATTATACAGCAGCAATTTTTGAAGTACAAAGTTATATGAAATGCAAGGTCGTACTTCAGAAGTTTATCCTGAGGAAGCAAAAGTTCTCAGCATTTACTATGTGGCCGTGGATTCTACTAAAATCACTGCCTACGAGGTGGTTTGTAAGAAATATGGGATACACTGTTCACCCAAATCTCACCAGGTGTTTGTAACATCTCCACAGTTCTTCTAGGCATCAGGAGAGAAATGGATGTGTTCCTCAAGAAGCTGGCATTTTCTCTGTTGTCTCTGGTTCTTCAGTGCCTTTCCTTTGCCCATCACACAGTGTCTTTAACACAGGTTACAACCAGACACACTCTCACCCCAGATTTCCTGTGTTGTCTGCCCTCTCAGACCTCCTCCAAGTGTTCTCTGCCATAACCTTGTAAAAATATGCTGTGCTTTTTTAACAAAAAATCATATGCAGCATAACTATTTTAGAAACAGTCTTCCCTTTATATCATGGATTGTAATACACAAATCCAATTAACCACAGATATCATATATTCAAGATATACTTTTTCTTTTGTACTGATCAATACAACGTAAGGATCTTTTCAAGAAATTTACACTATACTTGCTTATTATGAATAATGTAGAGTTGAATTAAAATATATGGGAGAATGTGTGTAAGTAATACAAATATGTTTTAAATCATGTGAGAGATTATACACAGGCCACAAGCAAATATTCCGTCTTACTTAAAGGACATGAGCCCTTGCAGAGTTGGTATCTGGGAGTGATCCTAGGACCAAGACCAACGACATGTGGATACCAAGGGATAATTAAATGACAATCTCTGATAATAAGACTGAAGGGAGAAAATAGTATCCCTCACCTCCATATCACTGTATCTCAAAAAATAGTTTCCTTCTATTAAAAAATTGCTCACTCACAAGTACACAGTACTTTTTACACTATATACCATGCCTATCTTATACTGCACAGAACTTAAGATAGGGGCTAGGGAAATGGTTCAGTACTTAGTGCATAAGCATAAGGTTCTGAGTTCAGGTAACCAGCACCTACTTAAAAGCTTGGCATAGCAGCACACTCTTGTAACCCTAACACTGAGCGGGGGGAGTGACAGACAAATTCTGGGAGCTTGACCTCAAACCAGGGCACATGAAGTGGCCACCTGCAGGTTCAATGCAGTACCTAGTATCAACAAATAAGGAGGAGAACACCTAAGGAAGATACTTGATGTTAACCTAAGACCTCCACATGCAAGAACACAGGTGAATGCACCTATGTACTAATGTGCACATACCTGCATATACTACAGCATGGGCAGAGTGAGGGATTGATTGGTTAGCTTGCGAGAACTGTGTAAAATGCCCTATTAAATATAAAACAAAAAATTATAAATTAAAGTATAAATACTGTGAAAATATGAATCTGTCTTTAGATCAAAAGTGAAAAAGACTGGAGTTACATTGATTGAGTTAACACACTGTCCTTATACTATGTGCCAATCATTGCTAAACCTAGACAATAAAAAAAAGACTAAGGCATTATCTGCCATGGATATGACAGCCGGGTATTAGAGAGGCTATGGTTTGCAATTGCATGCTCCTATTGCATTTTTAACACACAGGCTTGATGGCTGAAATAAATATAAATGTTGTATAAAAGCTTTGGCTTTGACAGAGACCCTCCCTCTAGGTTACATTTATTAGGACTCCAAGCACCGTGTGCTCTGTTTACTTAGGTTTGTGTCATCATCACAGTAAATGTTATTCCAATAACGTAGATGGAAAACTGCAGAGCTGGACCAAGAGACTATTAACAGTAAGGGGAAAATTAAAGCTGGAACTTGACTTCAGCATTTGCTGACATCTGACTTTCCAAAGACCATTGTGGTAGAGCATGGTTGTCATTCCAGCACTTCAAGCAGAGACAGGAGGATCTTGAGTGCAGCATAAATAATAACAACCTAGAGACAGACATCGGGATTCAAGCTGAAAGGTCAGAGAAGCAAAGCAGCTGACCACTAGAGGGTTCTTACTTCTATGAAATCTTTAGGCTGGAAAGTGAGCAAATTCCTGCCTTATTTCACCTTATATGCCTCTCTAGACCCTCTCAGAAACAAAGTAAAAACAAAACCAAAAGGACCACTGAGGGCCAACCCTACTGGGCACTAAAGTTTGGCGATTTAAAATTTTTCTCAGTATAACAATTGCCATAAAATTGTGCTAAAATAAGCTTCGTGTGGGAAGGAAAAGGCCTAGACGTTATTGTCTGCCTGTCTCTGAAATAGCCGTGTAATAGCCATCAATTTGAGACTTCCTCTCCTCACCTGCAAGAGGGGAATAAAAAGTCTCCATGATTTATGCACGAGTAGTAATTATGCTTGAAATATATTTAACCTGGGTCTCTCTGGATCCCACGCCAGCCAGGCCTCTGTTAGATTAGCTCTGTCCCTTCTCACAGTGGTAAGGAAATGCCTGTTGTTATCTATTCCAGTGGGACTTTTGAACCTACCTTTAGGAACTAGAAACCTAACGTAGGACTAGACCTTAAGTATGTAGCACAGTTCCTATATTATAGGTGAAAAGAGCATGGCATTGTACACATGCTTAGAGAAGTGTAGCACTGAGAGCAGTTGATGAGTATCATGTTGACAGTGGTACTGTGGGTATCACTGCCCCCTGTGCTATAAGGAGCACCACTTACATGCCCAGTGACTCCGGACAAACATGGGTATATTCTTTGCCAAAACATTCTCAAAACGTATGTAAGGAAATCAATCAGCTTAGAATAAATTTTTGTTTTTACTTTAAATTCATCTCAGGTAAGGAAGAAGTCTACTAAATCTCACCAAAAACAATACCCAGAAGGATCGTCTCCAAAGATTTTTATATAAATGCCAAAGTCAACAGAGATAGAGGAGTATCTTTAGCTAGAGTGAGATAGCTGCATTATTTATGATGTCATTATGAACCTACATTTTTTTAATGAGTTTGTTTCTCCTGAGGCCCATTCACCAGAGGGTATGAGAGAAAAGAGGAGAAGGTCATAAGAAAGCTTGCAGGGAATCTGTTCTCACTGAATGAACAGGAATCCCTAGGGGCATTCTGTTCAGGTGTCTCCCTTCCCTACCCGTTTCCTGAAATAAAGAGCAAGGAATACCAATCTAAATGCCCTCCCCACATATCAGAACTTCAAATTTTAGCTTCATGCATAGGATTTTTTTTATTTACCATCAATTAGTGCTCTTAGACACATTAAAGCATCTCTATTAAATGTCCTGAAAAAAGATCTCTCTTTACAAAGTGGTTCAGGAGGAAATCTGCAGGAGTTGTGGGCAGTAAAAGAAAGTAATAGTAGTGAGTGTGATTGCAATACCTTGGACACACATCAAAATTTAAAGTTTTATTTAAAACTTTTTTATTTTATTTTTTAAAAAAGAAAACAAACTGTATTTTTTATCATTTTACATACCAATCCCAGTTCCCACTTCCTCCCCTCCTCCCTAACCCTCCTTCCTCTACCTAGCCTCCCCCACTTCACCCCCCATCCTCAGAAAGGGTAAGGTACATTGCTCTGGGGAAGGTCCAAGACCCTCTCTACTGTATCTAGGCTAAGCAAGGTATCCATCCAAAGAGAATGGGTTCCCAAAAAAGCCAGTACAAGCAGTAAATCCTGGTGCCACTGCCAGTGGCCCCAAGTCTGCCCCAGCCATACAACTGCCACCAACATTCAGAGGGACTAGTTTGGACTTATGCCATTTCCTTTCCTGTCCAGCTGGAGTTGGTGAGCTCCCATTAGCTCTGGTAAGCTGTTTCAGTGGGTGTCCTCATCATGGTCTTGACCTCTTTTCTCATATTCTCACTCCTCCCACTCTTCATCTGGACTTTGGGAGCTCAATCCAGTGCTCCACTGTGGGTCTCTGCCTCTGCTGCCATCAGCTGCTGGATGAAGGTTCTATGGTGATATTTAAGATAGTCATCAGTCTGACTACAGGGCAAGGCCAGTTGAGGCACCCTCTCCTCTATTGCTTAGGGTCTTAGCTGGGTTCATCCTTGTGGATTCCTGGGAATTTCTCTTCTGCCAGGTTTCTTGCTAGCTCCAATAATAGCTTCCTCAATCAAAATATCTCTTTCCTTATAACTTCTTAATGAGTATCACATGCATTTAGAAAAAAAAAAAAACCTCTAATGTCTTTGGTGGTTAAAATGCTCTCTTTGATGATCCCTAGCAGAATCCAAGTCATTTTCTTAATTTAATCATCAACTTCTCTATCAGATGTGAACATATTTCAAATCTTAATCTTCCAAATACAAATCCAGACTGGGCTCCATCCAACCTGACTTAAATCAATGTCCACTGTGATGTTAGTGCCCCATACCATTATCCTAAAAATCTGAGTTCAATAAATTGAAGGATTCTCACTTTCCACATTCAGCTAACAAATTCTGTAGCTTCAGCCTAAAGGAATATTCCCAGTTTCAATGCCATTTGTCTCCAGCCTTGCATAGACAGCCATGCCTCGACAGTCTTGCCTAGACAGCCTTCTAATTATCTTAAGTGATCCTTGCTTACTTCCAACCTTATCAAGTATCTGTGAGCGTGGCACATTAATATCTCTAGACTACAAAATCATCAGGCCTGTAAAGAGACAAAAGTACCACACACGGCAGTGTAGACATGTAGAGTACAGTAGGTGGCTTACGTGGGCTGACCATCAGACAATAAAAGAATGCCCTTGGAGTTACTGGTTCCACCACCCACAGAGGCAAGTACCATAGCAAAAGTCAGAGGACTCTGAGAGAAGGGATTCAGAAGAGGTGCTGCCCAGCTGAGCTCTATTTATTTAGAGAGGAGGGGAGGAAGGAAGAGGAACAAACAGATAACCATGGAAGAAGGAAATGAGACCTACAACTCCTTCAATGGGGGAAATAGCCCTGTAGATAAGAGAAGCGTCCAGTCCAGATATTGCACACCTAAGATTCTGTGTGCCGTCTCCAGTGTCAGCTGGAGACATTTGTTACCCTGGCACTGGGACGTTCATTCTTCATCTATTCTGGGGAGGGTGGAGGGCTATCCAACAGGAAAGCAATCTTGGATAAAATCTAACCAATTTTCGTAGCTCCAGACAAAACTCTTCTAATTTTCCTTATCTAGAAAAAGAAATATATTTATCTAGCTTTGTAAACTAAATGTATTTCCAGGATATTGTCGCCTACTCCTCAATATGGCCACAATGCTATTTCAGCTCGTTTCTTTGTTCTTACCAAATTAGCTGTCCTGATTCCAAACCTGCATCTGTGAAGACACACCTGTCCTTCCATATCCCAGCCGCAGGGAGCTACCTTCCTTCTGCAAACCACCCTTGTATTTTCTTTTCCTAGTTGGTTTGTTACACAGCCTTCTTGGAATTACATGCGTCTGTTCATCTTCCTTATAACATATTTGCAACTTCACACTTAATTTTAGGAGAAAAACTTACAGCTCATTCAAATTTAAGAGCAATCCCATGATGCATTACTGTAATCTGCATATAGTAAGAATGATTGTAGTTTCATTTATGAAATGTATAGTTCTGCTGAGAGATGTTGTTCAGGTATGCATATGTGTAATTAAAGAGATCACCATTAATGATGATTGGTTAATTTATTATCGGGCCATTGGCTCTTTCCATTGTTAGGAACCAGAAAGACATTAAGATTCCAGGAACATGATCACATATTGATCACTCACCATCTCAGCAGGAAACAAATGGCACTCTCTGAAAACACAGCTGGACTATTTTAAAAAGCCGTAGAGCTGAATTAAGGGACGATAACAGTGCGAAGTGAGGATCCTTTCTCTTCTTCCATTGCCCCAAAGGGTAGTGATGGTGCCTGCTTATTCCTAAACATTGTAACGGCGTAAACGAATGCAGACAGATTGTCAATATATATACAGCTTTAATGGAGGAAAAGACTTACAGAACCACCATTCCCACGGAGTCCAGGAAAGCAGAAGCGAGCGCTGGGAGCACGCTCGCCAAATTTATAGGAAAACTTTAGCCTGAGGCGAACACGCCCCCTAAGGGGTGGGACTTATCCCTACATCTCCCCCTTTTGTCTAAATAAGACAGAACTAAACCAAATACAACTATATACAATAATAACAAATAAATATAACAAACAATACTGAGAATCAAAAGTTTTGCTAAACATTCTATCTCAAGGAGTCTAAATAATGTAGAGAGTAACTACAATTATATAATCTTCAACTCCATCAAAGATCCGAGAAGGGAATAAATATTACTTAACAAACGAGATATATCCAAAATGTGTAACAATTGACAAAGACAACTGACTACCTGGGCAATCACCCAAAGTCTCGTTTGCAATGTTGAGTCAACCAACTTTGGCTAAGGCCTAACATAACTGACATACCATTATTAAAGGCAAGGAACTTTTCAAAACTATCTTACCCTGTCTTGGCAGGATATGACAGTCCTGTTGTATCCATTGATGCACGCTCTGTATCTTTGTCAGTGGTTGAGGTATGGGCTTTTCTTAAC
>NW_026067902.1:15912552-15923835 GCF_014885135.2 Alexandromys fortis
TATTTCTATTATCAAACCATATAGTGCCAAGGAAAACTACGAATCCCAGAAAGATCCATAGAGGTGGGGTGATAGACACCTCTTGTAAAATCTCCCACATGGTACAATTAAAAAACTGTTAAATTCTTGAATGGTAACGTGTTCAGACATTTTAATTATAAAAGAAAATTTTTTTCTCTTACCTGCAACGACTGGTTCCTGCCGGTGGTGGTCTCTGTGGTTTTGGAGCCTGTCTTGGAACTAGCTCTTGCAGACCAGGTCGGCCTCGAACTCACAGAGATCCGCTTGTCTCTGCCTCCCGAGTGCTGGGATTAAAGGCGTGCGCCACCACAGCCTGGCTGCCTTGAACTCACAGAGATCCGCTTGCCTCTCTGGATATTATGGGCCTGAAGGCCGAGTGTATCTCAGACTCAGCCCTGGGGCCCGAGTCACAAACTAAGAAAATGACACCCGGGAGCCTGCTGTGTTAGCTAGCAGGCTAAGTGCTTGAGTCGGGGGCAAAATAGCCCGATGTTGGACACCAAAATGTAACGGCATAAACGAATGCAGACAGATTGTCAAAATATATACAGCTTTAATGGAGGAAAAGACTTACAGAACCACCATTCCCGCGGAGTCCAGGAAAGCAGAAGCGAGCGCTGGGAGCACCCTCGCCAAATTTATAGGAAAACTTTAGCCTGAGGCGAACACGCCCCCTAAGGGGTGGGACTTATCCCTACACAACATAATGAAATCTTTGACCATAGCCAAAGGAAAAATGTCTTCTAAAAGCCATGGCATTGGTAGAGAGAAGCAGCCTCAGAGAATCTTTAGCCTGAGCAGGAAAAGGCAAGGAATAACTAAAACCCTTTCCTCACTTTTGATCTTCTAATGATTCCTCCCACTGACCAGCATCACTGGAGACTGGAGTCAGGGCAGTGACTTAATCAAATAAAGGAGATCAGCATACTTGGAAACCAGGTGTGACAATAAAGTCACAATAGCGACATCAGAGGTAAAAGTGAAAGAAAAAAAGTCCTCGATGACATTCTTCGTTTATAACATATTTCTATAAAAAAGTGAAGAAGCATGAAATACATTCCCACAAACACGCACACTCACATACTCACAAGATGACTTTCTTAGCTTCTCTTTCTACATAAGAGGAGGAGGATACCACTCCCTAATTTCATGTCTGTATATCACCTAGTCAAGAGATGAATCTTAAATCATCGGTGGTTTCCATTTCAAGTACAGATTACTGAGAAAGAATGTTTGCTCCAGCTCTCCTCAGAAATACAGATCTCAGTCACCTATGATGTAAGGGCCTCTATGGGTTTGACTATGACTGGCAAAGGACTCGATTGTGTTCTCAGGAGAGAGAACAGGCCCTATCTGACAGAAAAGAACTCCCCAAGAAGTCTGCGACAGAATCCCCAAAGCAAATATCTCCAAGAAGCATCTTCATTTCATAGTTAACAATCATCAAATCTCTTAACCACGAGTTCATAAGTAGACAATAAATTGGCAGTGAAGGTTGACCTACTCTCAGGGTTCCATTGTTAATGCCAGTCAGTAAGATGCCTGCCCTATTAGGCGCTCATGCATTGAGCATGTTAACCGAGCTGAAAGGAATGTTTTCGCTCAGCAGCAGAACCCAGAGTTAAAAATGCACTTGGGTATTGTTTCTGTTTATTTGCCTCAAACTCTGCCTCAGGCTCATTGAACACTGATCAACAAAAGGAGCATCGCAGAAGCCGTTCAAGGCAAAACTCCAAGTTTAGGGAAAAGATTGACAATTCTTAAAAAAAAAATAAAAGATAAAAGTAAAGCAAAGACGGGCCTGGATTTCTGTCTTTACTGTAGAAAGAGCCGGTTTCATTATGATTTCATTGCCCCAAGATGTATTTAAGCAAGGAACATTATGGGAATTGAGAGTCCCTTACACTCTAGATCCCTTACTCCCAAGTGCGTGTGTGGTTAATTAAACATATTGAAAGAGGGAAGAGCAAATGGTCCTTCCAGCAGTTAGCTCAACTCGGTTTTGAAGAACAAGATAATCTGAAACTCCTTGTCTAAGTCCTCCTAAGTGGTCATTAGAGTAGAAATTACTTTCTGACTTCATTGTGTAGATACTTACCACATTTTAAATTCAATTACTGTCTAACGAAATAAGGCATGCTGAAATCAATCTAAGCTTTGGCTTCAGACTCGGACACAAAATCTGTATTTGCTACTAGACAGTCATATGACCGACTTAACCCAGTTTCTTTAGAAAGCAGAATTTGTGATATGGGTTAAAAAAAAAAACAATATCCTATTTGGGTTGTTTCAGCACCACAGCAGTGAGACAGAAAGTAAAGAAGTGAGTGAAGTCTGATCTGACCCATTGCCAAAGCAAGCCAAACTAGAAGTGTACTCCCTTGGCCTGAGGAGCTGCTTTAGGAAGGTTACAAATATAATCAGGATAGTCCGCTGAGAGATGTACCTGGGGCTGGTGTTCACCTACCTCCCACCTCTCATGTCGGTTCACTGGTCAGCATTTAACCCCTCTTCACTTCAAAGGCTGACCCCACAGCAGCCACTCTGGAGGTCAGATCCCACGCAGTGTTGACTTTCTGTAGCAGGAGAACAAAGTCTAGCCAACTTAGCCACTTGAAACACCATAAAGTCACCTCACAGTGTGTGGGGGTCAGGGTCCAAACATGTTCGAACTGAGCACCTCCTCTGCTCAAAGTCTGATAAGGTAGAAATCAAGGTACCCGATAGATGCATCCCCATCTGGATGCTTGACTGGAGGAAAATCCACTTCTGACCTCCCTTGGCTTTGGACTGTGGTCATCTTTTGATGGCTATGACTGAGACTTGGGTTTTATTTGCTTCTTGCTTGTATAGTGTGTTTTATCTTGGTAGCTGTTGACCGTTCCTGCCCATGGAGGCTCTTGTAGGTCTTGGCCATGTTGCTTCCTTCACAGCATGGCAGTTTTCCTCTTTAAGACCAGCAGAAGAAACAGCTGCCCATCGCTTCATCTTTGCCTAAAGGTCTCTCATCACTATAGACAATGTCTGTGCCCCTCCATCTGCAATCATTTGCATTTAACCAGCAAGTTTGGGCTTCACAGCAGTGCATGTGAGAGTATAGGTCCATGTGTGCCTGGGCATGTAGAAGCCTGGGATAGCTTTTTCTACTGTTCTCTACTTTTATTTATGAGACAGTGTCTCTTACTGACCTTGGAGCTCACCAATCCAGCTAGACTGATGGCCAACCAGCTCCATGACTTCTCCTGTCTCTGTCTAGATAGTGCTGAGATTACAGGTGTACACCATCATACCAGGTTTTATATGTGTGCTCCGGGGATTTGAACTCAGATCCTCGTGTTTACAGAAAGCACACTGTCTACTGATTGGCATATCTTCCCTCCAAAAGTAAATATTAAGAATATTCATACTTTAAGAGTTGACTAAGAGTTTTGGTAAATCATATTTATATAAATGCAAAAATTCAAAGAATACAGACCAAGAAGAATATCTATTTCTCCCCATCCTGCCTCAGAAAAACTGAAATATATTAGGCAAATGCATTTAAAAACTTATTTCAAATATATCTTTTGCTCATTAATGTCACTCTTTTAAATAATGAAGTAAAGCTTAATGATTAAAAAAAATTGCATTTTGACTTTCTGTATATGCTCTGTTATGTATATTTCTACATATATATAAAACTTGGTTTTACTGAGTGTGCATATATGTGTAAGCATGTGGCCATTCTCACTAGCAGTCAGCAAACACGTACATCATAAAGTAAAATAATAAATAAAGTAAGAAATTCTTATGTATTTTCTTCTTTCTCCCACTCACACTACAGAACATTACTCAAGCCTTACTTTGAAGAGAATTAGTAACATACACCTTCCAAAATACAAATTGAAAACTTAATCATTGTATTTCAGTGTGGGGAGCTCCTGTTGTCTCCTATCCATGTGCTCTCCACATGTGAAATCAGGATTGTTCATCACTTCAGATTCTCTATGAAACTCCCACCTATGTTCTTTTTGTCCCCGACCTTTGTTGTGGTCAGGAAAATGAACACAAAACACTAAAACAAACATATTATAGAAATGAGAGCTAAAGTCAATGTATATTGCCGAAATATTCCCACCAGGGAAAATGAGTATAGCCTGGTACCCTTTCAGCTCCAAACACATCTGCAGAGGTGTACAGAGCCCTGGGTCTCCCTGGCTATGGAATCAGGGGTTGTTTGCAGTGGTACTGGTGCTCGGGGAGGGAGAATAAGAGGTCCTCATTAGGGTTCTTGCTAAACTCCTGGGAACCTCAGGAGTATCCTTCCCAGTATGCTCACAGCTGTCAGCGTTTTTTAATTGATTCTATTGAGGTATAGTCTAGCACTCGTTGATGTTGGTTTAATTTGGTTACTGTATTTCTCTTCTGTAGTTCTATTTATTTACAAACATTGTACTCTAAAGGTGACCCATCTACATGTAAAAAAGACATGATTATTATATTTTCCTCTGTCAACTGATCATTCCTTGAAATATACTTCTGGGAAACTTAGGTACACTGTTTCTCTAGTATATTCTACAGAGAGAATTGATTTATCTGTAGATTTTATGTTCCCATGTAAACCATGGCTACCCTGAAGCTTATGCACCAAATTGGACTTATCTAGTCAGTGGATGTCTAATATNATCTTGCACAACCTCAAAAATTAGGGTGACAAAAGCAGACTGATCCCTATATCATATAGTTCACATCAAATGAATATAACACATCAGTAACAAGAACATATAGAAACTATATGCATAAGCATGGTGCTACGCGTATATATGAGTGGGACCCCAGGCCTGGAAACATAGCTGCAGTCACAGATACTGCTTAGGAGGTTGAAGAAGATGGACCACAAGTTCAAGAGTAATCTAGGCAGCATTGTGAAAACCTGCATAAAAATAAAAAAGTAGGACTGGGTATACAGCTCAATAGCACACTTTTCTTCTTATGGCAGGGCAATCCCCAGTACTACAGTCATAAAGTTGATCAACGAAAGCTCTAGCAAACAAGTTAGAAAAGGCCATTAACATATCACTAATCAGAATTGCTTGCGTCTATAGATGATGTGGGAGTGTCGTATATCAATCTGTTGATTTCATTGGTTAAGTAATAAACACACTGCTTGGCCTCATAGGTTAAAGCATTGGTAGGAGGAGTAAACAGAATAGAATTTTGGGCGGAAGAGGAAGTGAGGTCAGACTCTGCTCTGCTCCCGGGGAGACCCGACAGCTCTGCTCTCTAGAGCAGAGACGCCATGCTCTGCTCTCCTGATAGCTCTGCTCTCTGAGGCACACGCAATGAAGCTCCAACCCAAGATGGACATAGGCTAGAATCTTCCCGGTAAGCATACCTTGGGGTGCTTACACACATTATTAGAAATGGGTTAGAACAATATGTAAGAGCTAGCCAATAAGAAGCTGAAACTAGCCGGGCCAAGCAGTGTTTAACAGAATACAGTTTGTGTGTTGTTATTTGGGGCATAAGCTAGCCAAGCGGCTGGGGTGTTGGGGACGCAGCCCCGCCGCTCCCTATTTCAACATATAGAATCATGTTACTATTTGATGTTTTAAGGAATTAATATTATAGAATAGAAGTTTTGCAACTCCCCCACACACACACACACAAATCCTAAACAAAAAGGACTATTCATGAATGTAGGGTTCTAGGTTTGTCAGTCTGACTCAGTCAAAGAAATTCTTCTAACCCTTCCCATACCATTAAATCCCACATGGGATGCTTTCAAACCACAGGGTCCCACTCCTAAGCAATCATGTAATCCTGGTTTCTACTTTTGCCAAAGTGTAGTTGACCATAGGTTATTTTTGCCAGTTAGGCTTGGGAAATCAGTTCCCCTGGGGAACTCAAGGAGGCTCCTTCTCCTCAATATGAAACAGTAGACTGTGGTGAACACTTCAGGTTGGACACACTTTTCAGTGAAGTGCTAAAGATTTATGAGGTCTTTTGTGAGGACTTGTGACATTTTCTGAATACCTTCATCACTTCCGGAATGCCTAGATCTCTCGTTATTCACTTTGCCAGGGAACTAACTGAACCAGAACCTGTTTGTGCTTCCTTCTAAAGGCAAAATTTGAGAAGTAGAAAACTTAGTATATGAAACAAAATACCAAAATAGGGCACTTTAATTTTTTATAAAGGTCACAGTGAATTTTTCCATCTCCCAATATAGGATGTGTGTGTGTATTTGTTTTCTGATCTCCATGCCTGCCTGTAGGTATGTGCATGCATGCACATATGAGCACATAAATAAACATATGTGCACATGCACATAAAATTTCAAGTATAATTTAAAATGTGATTATACCTAGATCAAGACTTAATTGTTCAACTGTGAACATTACATTTAGAAAATACTCATTTTGGTGGGTGAATTTAAATTCATCTGTTTTCTAAGAACACCTTTAGACACATCACTGAAATACAATCCCAAAGTAATAACTAAGTGATGTTATAAGATATCTAAGTTATAATCCCGCAAGTCTATCCCGCATGCCATGTTGCATTTAATCACATGAATTTCCAATGAGAACTGATGGTTCTGAGAGGTAAGCTGATGATATTATTTTCTCGGTTTCTTCATCAGTGCTGTATTTGTACAGTACACAGTAAAAATCTGTCAAGATGAGATGCGTGAGAGCCAGAGAGCCACCCCTGCCCATCCCCCATGCCATGGGGTGGCAAGGGTAAGGAAAAGATGCCCTTGCCATCAGCCTTTTCACCTAAGACAGACAGGAGAGCTAATCTGGGGGGCGGGGGGGGCATGAAACAGAAGAGCTAACCCAGTTTCTCACCAAAAGCAGCACTTCACTTGGGCAAAACAGTAGACCTGGATGTGGGTGGTGTTAGCAAGGGTGAGCCGGACCCGGACCCAGGGTATGAGATCTGGGGAACTTGCTGTGAGACAATGGTCTTATACCCTGTAAAGATTTGTCAGTTGTATTGGTTTAATAAAATGCTGATTGGCCAGTAGCCAGGAAGGAAGTATAGACAGGGCAATCAGAACAGTAGAATTCAAAGGCTCAGTCTGCAGTCGTCACCAAGACACAGAGAAAGCAAGATGAGAATGCCTTGCTAATAAAATGTACCAAGCCACGTGGCTAACACAGACAAGAATTAGGGGCTAATGTAAGTTATAAGAGTGAATAAGAAGCCTGAGCTAATAGGCCAACCAGTTTATAATTAATGTAGGCCTCTGTGTGTTTCTTTGGGAGGGAACAGCTGTGATACCAGGCGGGACAGAAACCTCTGTCAACAGGAACTAGTCCCACTTCTTGATGTCTGCTACAGTGGGCAAGCTAGCCAAGGAAGTGCTGGAGAGCTTATGCAGCTGGTGATGATGGGGGAAAGTTGGCAGGCTGACCAACCCAGCTACCACTGAGGCCCAGAACCATGACTACGAGGTAGCCCACCCCATTATCAACCTCATGTATGAACTGTTGGAGCTTGTGAAGGGACTTGACCTACAGATCCAAAACTCCATGATACAAGACAACAAGAGGATATCCAAGAGGAACCCCAGTGAGTGTCCAGTATCAATAGTGTAGCAGAAGCAGAGGCCTCAAACCAAACCAATGACTCATTGCAATGAACACTTACAAGTAAAGATGTATGGAATAGCAGGTAAACTGTGTGGCTCAATGGGCCACATCACACCAATCCAAAATTTCATTCATTTGTTTTGTTTGTTTTTGTTTTCTGGGATTTTTTGGTTTTCCTTTTGAATTTTCTTTTGGGAATGTTTGCAAGGGCAGACGAAAAGGGACAGGGAGATGGGTGGGATCAGGATGCATGATGCAAGATTCACAAAGAATCAACAAAAAGTTATCAAAATAAACATATCAGAAATAATGTATTTGTTGGCTTGAATAGGCAGAAAAAATTATCCGTGGAGTGGTTAAGAAAGTGATAGCTGATAGTAAGGATGGGTACTGACTGTGCCAGAGTCCTGTGATAGCTCAGAGAGTGGCTTTTCACGCTGTATCCTTCTGAACTTTTACAGTTTGAATTATGTAAATATTTCATTAAATTAAAGGGGAAGTCTCTAAAAGATCCATCGATTCAGCTTCATTATGGAAAAAAAGACGATAGAGCATGCTTTATTTAAAATAATGTAAATATACTTGTCAATGATAAAAACCATTTTCATTATAAAACTGCTTTTCATTCTTCATATAATTCAGAGAAGCTTTTCAAAGCTTTTCTTCAGCGGCTTCTTAAGGATATGTGCCCTAGAAGTTTTAGTTAAAAGTAAAGACGGTTTATGTGTATTGACACAGCTTATGTTAGTTCTACTTCACAACACTTGAAAGGGGAGGTCTGTAGATCAATCATAGGACAAAGATATCAAACAATGAGAAAAGTTATCAGTGTGCCAGCTGATATTTCTGGTCTGTACCTTTGAACAATATGAGTGACTAAAATATACCAACGATAATCATTTATAATTGCCAAAGCCAACTAGAATGACATTCTGTGGGACGAAACAACATCCTGTGATGTTGTGTCCTTTCATGTCTCTATCTATACAAACCACAGAGATCAATAACTCAGACTTGAAAGCAAAACTTTTAAATCATTCCCCCTCTTGCCATCAATCTCCTCCTCCTGAGACCTCATTTCTTCCTACTTCACCTCCAGTTCTTATCAAAAATATCAGAAAGGTCTAAAGGAGATAGAAAACCTTTGGAGAGTTCAGAGCTAAGTTTGTGCAATGCCTGAATCTCTTAAAGGTATTACAGAAATTAAATTAAATTCACCAGCCAAACTGAGTTAGTGGTCATTTTACACTTGTCTCTCCATGCTTGTTTGTGCTATGCCTGTGTCTTTCATCTGTCTGACATTTAAGGCAAAAGTGTTAGGTAGTACCTATTGGAAACAGGGCTCAAAAGTTCTAATCCAGGCAGTCTTATCCCTTCCTTTCCTAAGGAGGATTAGAAAGGTGTTAGGGATACCTATAAGCATCATTGGTTCATTTCTAAACGTAAAGCCTCGGATTTTCCCTTTGCAATTTACCTCTGCTTGGGCAGTGAGTCAACCTTCATGATTCCCAATTTTAAAATGTATAGTAACTTTACCCAAGACTGGCCCCAAGACATTCCCAAATAAACTGTTTAAGTTGTAAAAATTTTTATCTTTAATGTGAGTATGCTGGATTCACTGTTCTCTGCCAAGAGAAGTCTTCAAAAATCCCTCAGGGAAAACATCTAAAGATGAGGAGGTTACCATAGCAACATGATACCAAATGAGGAAATGCCACAAGAACCAAACCATGTTTCTCAGCCTTGACAAATGTGCATAGGCAGAGGCACTTGTTCACTTCATTGCACCAGAATATACTGACATTGGTCAGGATTAAATGTGATAAAACTGGGTTTGTGACTGTCTGTGTTTGGAGTAAGCTATCAATTGGCTCTATTCCTCCTTGAGAATGAGTAGAAGACAGGGGTATGGCTGTGCATGCATGACTGTCCATCAATGGTGCTTCACTCTGTTTCAGATAGAGTTTTATATTCAAATTCAACTATATATTGAACGAATTGATCAATATCAGATACTACAGGCAAAGGTATTACCAGTGAAAAGGTTGTTAACCCTTGAGTATTTATTAACGATTAACTAATAACACTTAAACAGGAACTTCCCTAGCCACAAAAGATGCTAATCAGGAAAGATTCTTTCCTCATGAAGCTTACATTCTAATGATAAGTAAGAAAATGAATTAAGTGTTATATTACAAAGTGATTATTCTAAAGAGGAAAAGTAAGAGGAAACTTAGGTAAGAAATTTCAACAGGGTGTTTAAATTTTAGGGAAGATGGTTATGAAAACACTCAATCTAAAAATGCCATCTGATTCAAGATCTAAATGAATTGAAGAACCTGATCATGTATATTTCTTAGACAGATGAGTCACAGGCAAAACAGAGCACAAATGGGTAGACTGAAGGCCAGACACAGTATTCAAGAAACAGTAGGGAGGTATATGTCACCAATAGAAAAGAACAAAAGCACAAGTCAGAGCCTCTTCTGTGTTCTCAGGCCCTCTATACACAGGTCATAAATATAGCAATTCTTTGGAGGAGGGGGTAGGTAGATAGATAGATAGATAGATAGATAGATAGATAGATAGATAGATAGATACATACATACATACATACATACATACATACATACATACATAGACAGGAGATAGACAGACAGACAGACATCACCTAACAAGTATCTCCAGTCTGGGAAGCTAGAGTATTTAAAAGATATCAAAAAGGATATTAAATCACTAAGAATTATAAAAGATGCCTAATGGAAGACTAAACTGAAGCTAAATCTGATACTGAGAGAGATAATGTGGGAGGGGGTGGTTAGAAGTCTGTATGTTAGTGCAAAGAAAATGAGGGGCTAAGGGAGAAATTATACACTCACACTGAATTAAAAACTGAGCATTTTTATCACATAGTTCCTGATAAACAATGCAAACATTTTCACAGGAAAAAATAAGGGTTATTTTATAAAATTCAACCAACAACCTAACTCCAAGTATCTAACAACATAATTTCAAGTATACAAGTATCAACAGAAACCACAGAAAACATGAAAATCCAAAATAACAAAAGAGGGAAAAGGATGAATTTCCAGACAAAGAATTCAAAACAGTGATTTAAAGTATGTTCAAAGAAATTTAAAATGTCCCAAATAAGCATCCAAATTATTTCCAAAAAAAATAAAGTTGAATTAAGTAAGGAACTCAATACAGTATATGAATAGAAAAATCAATAATGAGGTAGCTAGACCAAAAATCTCCAAAATGAAGGAAATTAAAGTTCAATAAGACAAATAAAAAGCCTATGGAAAGCCTTCCTGTTGAAGTAGGAGCGGCAGGGCTGCGTCCCCGGCACCCAGCCACCCGCATGGCTAGGTTATGCCCCGAAATAATTACACGGAAACTGTATTCTTTCAAACACTGCCTGGCCCGGCTAGTTCCAGCTTCTTATTGGCTAGCTCTTACATATTGTTCTAATCCATTTCTAATATTCTGTGTAGCCCACGAGCTGGCTTACCAGGGAGGATCTTAACCTGCGTCTGTCTGGAGCGGGAGAATCATGGCGACTCCTCCACCAAGCCTCCTTCTCCCAGCATTCTCCTCTGTTTTCTCCACCCACCTAAGGGTGGGCCTTATCAAGGGGCCTAGGCAGTTTCTTTATTAATAAGAAATCACTCCCACATCA
>NW_026067902.1:15926248-15945057 GCF_014885135.2 Alexandromys fortis
AGCTTCTTATTGGCTAGCTCTTACATATTGTTCTAACCCATTTCTAATATTCTGTGTAGCCCACGAGCTGGCTTACCAGGGAGGATCTTAACCTGCGTCTATCTGGAGCGGGAGAATCATGGCGACTCCTCCACCAAGCCTCCTTCTCCCAGCATTCTCCTCTGTTTACTCCACCCACCTAAGGGTGGGCCTTATCAAGGGGCCTAGGCAATTTCTTTATTAATAAGAAATCACTCCCACATCACCTTCCAAACAGAGAGGATCACAAAGAGGACAGATTATCAGGGTCTGAAGACAAGGTGGATGGATGAGAAATCTGAGGCAACGACAACAGTAAAATAATAAAAGTGAATAAATGGAACATGTGCTAACAGATCTTTGAGGGGTTAAAAATACCAAATCTGCCAGTCACAGGCATAGGAGTGACTGCATGACAAGAGCATAGAAAAAATTTCAACAAAATCATATCAGAAAATTTCCCAAACCTAGAAAAAAAACTGCCCATACAGGCACAAAAGGCACTTTAGAACATCAAACATTCAAAACCAGAAAAGAATCTGAACACACAACGATATAGTTAAAACATTCGGAACACAGAACAAAGAAAACATACTGAAAGCAACAAAAGAGAAATGCCAAGTACTGCATAAAGGCAGGCACGAACAACAACAGATTTCTCAACAGAAACTTGAAAAGCCAGAGACTTAGAATGACGCTTCTTTAACGATGTCCGAGAGACAGTAACTGTCAGCCCAGACTCCTATACCCAGCAAAAATATCCGTTATAATTTAGACAGAAAGAAAAACATGAATAAAACTTAAAGGGATTCATGATCACTAGGCCAGGTCTAAAGAAAACACTTCGAGAAATCACTTGGATTGAACAGAAGGATAAACATAGTCATAAGGTTACAGGAAAGAATAAACTAAGCTACAGAGAGTCGTTAAATAAATGATGAATGGGAAAACCTCATTAATACAGAACCAACAAAATATCAAAGATTAATGTACACATTTGAATGATAATTATTAGTGTTTTTTAACATACTGTATTATTGCCGTGCATGTGTGATGTGTGTATGAGAGATGACTTAGTTATGCATTTCCTTAGCACTCATGTAGAGGACAGAAGATGATTCATCTCTGAAGGAATAATTCTTCCCTTAAGATGTTATCTCAAATCACACAAAGAATAAAAAGTGCCATCTAACAAAGTAATGTCTGGTAAGGCAAGTACACAACATGAACTGACATCTGCTACAAAGGTATCCCAGACAGCCAGAAACCAAAGCTACCACTGTTGAGTTCATCAAAAGTCTAACAGTTTGTTTTCTCAAACTTTGGCTTTTAAAAAAAATGCTCAGATAACCAACTGTGTTGAACAAATGTTCTTTCCGTTTGGGTCCCCCAGGTGCCAGAGAAGTCATTACCAACTCCCCTAGAAGTGTTTGGGTTACATACATGATTGCATCCTCTTGATAGATTGCAAACTTGTCCTAAATTACCCAAAAAGCTCCTTTCTACCTTTACTCTGAAAGCCAATTAGATCCAAACCCTCCCTGATTCCACTGATGGACTTCTGTGTTCTCTATTCCAGGAGATGAAGCCTTTAATAGGATGCAAAATGCTCCCCAGGTGGCCCCCAAAGTTCCAGCTGTCTAATCTCAGATATGGAACCAGGCCAAAGTTCTGCAGTTGTTTCTGGCAGTGGGATCTGGAGACAGTTTGGCAGCATGCAGTCATGGATTAGAGTTCTGACCTAGTTCCTGGTCATTTGGGTTCAACCCAGATAAGTCACTATGCTCTCCGGAAAGAGAGTAATTCATGTTTCATAGACTTATATATGATAAGAAAAATGTTTAGCACATAGTACATGATGCTCAGGAGGTACCCACATGTTGGTTGATTAATTCCACTGTTTATCCTAAAGATCACACGTGTGAATGGCTGAAGAGACAGGCGTGTGTGTGAGAGAGGAGGCCTGATTGCAGTGGGAGGCAGAACCCTGGCAGCACCTCCCCAGACACCAAGGGCTGTGGCTCCAGTGTGGAAGCCTTTTTCCTCCATGTAAAAACTCAGTTTTTATGTGGAAACATGTCCATTTTCAACTATTGGCTGAAGGTTTCAAAAACACTGTATGTATACAAATTGACAACCTAACAGAGCAGTTTCAGCTGGAGACCACAAGCTTGCAAAGCTAGCTTTATATCTTGTTCCTTTGTTTATTTTTTCTCTCAATCAGAAACAAAAACAAGTGGTAAATGATACCATCAGGTACAAGGAGTCTATTTTACTAGTATGAGCCAAAGACAGGGGTGTTTCATTGTAACTGAAGGTTTCTCGCCCTGCCTGGTCCCTCAGCCACTTTTAAAAAATAACTACTCAGAGCCTTAATATTAATTACATACTGTTTGGCATGTTAGCTAAGGCTTATTTTTATCTAGATCTTATAACTTAAATTAACCTATTTCTGTTAGTTTATATTTTACCACAAGGCGTGTGGCTTGCTATCTCATACCTTGCTTCTCCGGTAGCTGCTTGTGTCTCACAGACTCTGGGTTTTTTTTTTCTCCTTGTATCTGTTTGGATTTCCTGCCCACCTATATTCTGCCCTGCCATAGGCCAAAGCAGCTTTTTTATTAACCAGTGGTAATAAAAATAATGCGTGAAACAATCCCACACCAGTTAGGATTTAAAGGGGAATTTATTTTGGGGGGTAAAGCTCACAAAACACCAACCATCTGTAGTAATAAGTGCGGCAGGGCTGTGTCCCCAGCACCCCGGCCGCCTGCTAGCTTGTGCCTGGAATAACAACACACAAACTGTATTCATTTAAAGACTGCTTGGCCCATTTCTATCTAGCCTCTTCTAGGCTAATTCTTGCACCTGGACTAGCCCATTTCTAATCATCTGTGTAAGCACCCCAAGGTGCACTTACCAGGAAGATTCTAGCCTACGTCCATCCTGGGTCAGAGTTTCATCGTGTGTGCCTGGGAGAGCAAAGCAGGGCCTCTGCTCCAGAGAGCAGAGCTGTCGAGTCTACCCGGGAGAGCTGAGCATGGCGTCTCTGCTCCAGAGAGCAGAGCTGTTGGGTCTCTCTGGGAGCAGAGCAGAGTCTGAGCTCACTTCCTCTTCCTCCCAGCATCCTATTCTGTTTACTCCTCCCACCTATGTTTTTACCTATCAGGGCCAAGGAGTTTCTTTATTGCTTAACCAATGAACCAACAAATTGATATATGACACTCCCACATCAACCGTCAGGAAAGGAGCCTAGTGGCTGGAGCAGGAGCGGGAACCAAGCAACGGAACCAAGAGAACAAGCTGAGGCTTGCCACTCTTTTTTAAAGTTAAATAGACCATGCCCTAGTGGGCTGGTATTTTAGCAGCTATTGGCTGAAGGAGGGAAGGTCCTCCTGCAGCAAAAACATACTCACAGCATATAGAGGGGCATCCCACATCATTTCATATACCACAAATAAAATAAATGGCTTTATCAACACAGTCTTGCATTACAGACCTTGGATTTCACACAGGAGGACTCATCTAAGGAACCGCTTTTTCCAATTATGACCTGATTCTATGGATTCACTCTGGAGGCTCTTGTAAAATGTCAACACCTAGTCCTCCATTAAGGAGTTTTCATGTTGATTTGTACTGTACCTCTTAAAAGAATTCCCTGGCTTCCTTACTCCTCATCTCTGTCCTGAACTTCAGTCAAGGTTGAGAATGCAGCTAAACAAGATGATTTAAAAACAAAACAACTCAGGGTTTGGATCTCCAGCTGTACCACACATTAGTTGACCACTCCCACTACATCTGTTCTATCCTTACCCCCCAGCACTTCTTAACAGGCAGGACAAATTGTATGTTGAAGGTTTTGTGGGTGGGTTGGTGTCCCAATCCCTCCACTAGAAGTTTTGATTACAGGAGATGGCCAGTTCAGGCTCCATATTCCCTATTGCTAGGAGTCCCAACTAGAGTCACCCTCATAGATTCCTGGCAGTTTTTATTGAACTTCTAGCTCATTCCAGAGATACCCCCCAGATCCCAGTTGTCTCTCCCAGTACTCTCTCCCCACATCTTCCTCACCATACCGCTCCTGTTCCCATCACCATTCCCCTTCCAGGCCATTCCCTGGCAATGCCCATTCTATTTCTCCTTAACAGGGAGATTCATGCACCCCTCCTTGAGCCTCTCTTATTACTTAGCTTCTCTGAGTCTGTTGGTTGTAAGATGGTTCTCTTTTACTTTGTATTCCCAAGACACGGTGATGTGGGTGGGTTTTGGTCATAAGGTAGGTTATGTATGTTTGTTATAATTTAGGGGGGTTGGGTTTCAAGTTTTTAGTGGCTATGGTTAGGAAAAAAACTGATCAAAAAAGATTAGAATCTCCTTCTGGTAGGAAAAGGGGGGATATAATATTAAAATGAGGGGATAAAAGGGTAGACTGTTGAGTCTATTTTTTAACAACCACTAGTCTCAAATATTTCCATTGGTATAGATTTTTGTATATTAAAAAGTTAAGGTTATTTTTGTTAGACTGTATATATGTTTCCACTCTTGTTTAAGGTATTGTACCTATTCAGCTCATTTAAGAATGTAACATAAAGGTCCAGTATTTAAAAGCTCTTAGTATAAACCATTTAGGATAATCGAGAAATGCAGGTTAGTAGTTAATCATCTATATTAATAAAACTTATAAAATTTATAGTCAAGTTAGGTGTTTTCAGGGTTAAATAGCAATATATTTTAGGTAGATAAGTAATCTTTAAACACTTCAGAGATCTACAAAATATGGCGCTTAAAATGATTTAATAACGTAAGATTTTTCATGACAATGAGACACATCTGCTCCTGGTAGTACCAATTTACTTAAAAAATAAAAGGATGACAGACATCAAAGAACCCTCATATGGAGTTTGCTTTCAATGTGGCAAAGCTAGACATTTAGGCAAGAAATGGCCCTTGCCTTGACTGCTGGCAGAATGCTGTCCAAATTGGACAAGCAGGACACAAAAGCAGGCAACTGCTAAAATTTGCTAGGACAAGATATGTCAGTCCTTCAAAATTCCTGCTTCACAAAATGTCTTTCAGATATTCTAGTCTGATTGTCCAAAGAAGAATGTACCCCCAGGGTTGCAGAGGAAACTTGGGGTGACTGTCCAGGCAGTCAAATATCTCTGTGGTTTTTTTAGTTTTGGAAGTTATTTTCCCTGTACTTCCTGATGGAGTTGAAGACAAGATAGAATTACAAGTTTCTTTGTTACTAAAAAAAATGTTAAAAAAGAAACTTACATAACAGATAAAAAGGTTTTAATGGTGAAATACATAAAAACTTAAGCTCTTTGTCTAAGAGAATCTTTTGAAGTCTAAAAGATTGGTATGGGTTAGTAATACAAGTTAGGGTAGAAAGTGAATTAGGTCCAAAACTTTAGACTCACCAAGATAAGATAGATAATGGAGTATTTTCTCTGAATTTGTCAAAGACAAGTACACTGGACATTGAGAATGTAATTCTTACCTGATAATTGTTCTTATTGTATATAGTTTTGTTATATTAGAGTTGAAACCTTTCCTTTTTATTTAGAAAAAGGAGAAAATGTTTTGGGGTATTTGTACACTGTGTGAAAATATATTGCTATGATTGGTGTAATAAAAGTTGATGATCCAACATCTAGGCAGAAAGTATAGGCAGGATTGCCAGGGAGAGTAAAGGAAAAGGAGGAGGAAGCTAGGCACAGAAGGCACAGGAGACCCAGAAGAAGCAGGATGGACAATACACGGCAGAATGAAGATTAGAAGAAATATGTTAATTTAAGGTATAAGAGCTGGTTACTAACAAGCCTAGGCTAAGGCTAAACTTCCATAATTAATAATAAGTTTCCATTTTGTTATTTATGAGCTGGCTGGCAGGACAGATAAAGACTTGTTATGGCAGAGAGTTGGGCAGTTGTCAGTTGCCGGAAGTCCTTGCCCATGCAGAGAATGCATGGAAACACCAACATCAGCCACATTTGCTATTTCAAAAGGCAGTGGCTATTTCTGAGAAAGCTACCCATGTATAGAATCTACATTTCACAGGGGAAACATTCCAGATTGAGGTAGTCATGGAATATATAAGAAGCAATGGACAGATCAAGAAAGCTGTTCCATAGAATATTTGGTGAGAAGTATGCTACCTGGCCCAGCCTCTCACTGTTGTTCATGACAGCAGTCTCAGCAAAACTTGTTAGCAGAAATAATAAGTTAGAAGCGGAGTGTTGTGGGAGCACATTCTGCCCCTTAGCCAATAGCCTTTAAGATACCAGCCCACTGGGGTATGGTCTCTTATACTTTAAAAAGGAGCGGAACCCTACACACACTCTCTCTCTTGCTTCTGGCTCCCGTTCTGGTGGCTAGACTCTCTGCTTCCTTTTTGTGATGAGAGGACTGTTGTTTAGGACAGTGGTCTGTAAGCTTTTCCCCTTAAATAAATAACTCCTTTTATTATCCATAATTCTTAAGTGGTGTGGGATTGTTTTGCAGCTTCACAGGGGCAACACTATTTTAAAAAACAAATGAGTATCTAGTTGTCCATCTATCTGCAATCAGTTAAGGGGACAAAAAGCACTGTGAGGGGAATCTTTGAAAATGCTTGAACATTTTTCTTTTATCTTTGCAGAATTGTATGTTGATTACAGGGCATATGGTTGGTTAGATATATTTGGCCTAGTCAATAGTCAGCTTGCTTATAATTCATGTGCATGCCACATTCTTGTTAAGCATCAAATCATTCCTAAAATGTTTGCTTCCAGCCGATCTCTCAATCAGCATGATTAGCTGCACACCTGCTATATACATGGAGCTAAGACCCAGGGTTATAGTGTGAGAATGAGGGAATAAAGAAACAAATGAATTTGTCCTGTGGCCCCTCAAGCCAATCAACTATAAAGAACTGCAAGTGACAAATAATCATGGTCAAAGAAATGTGAAGGTTTATGAAACCCTCTACACACTGCCCTCTGTAAGAAATGCACACTGGGGTTGCTGCCAGGCCATGCCGTCGGCACCGACATGTTTCGTGGGGACTCTGCTGACTCTTGCTCTCAAGAACAGGAAGATGTATAACTGAACAGAACTCAGAATGATTGTCTCCTCTCCAAACCACTTCCTCACGGGAGAGATAGAATAAACTCTTTCCCAAATGACTTGTGTTTTTCCTCAGTGACACCAAAGTACTGTTGCTCATGTTCAAAGGTATCTGAGACCTACTTTGGTGAAACAACCTTTCAGATTCACAAAGAAAAAGGTTAGAAGCAGTGGGAGCATCTGCCATTTGGTTTTACTGTAAGCTTCACAAGCTTTGTCAAATGCAAAGAACCAGAGAAAGTTGCAATCAGAAAATGATAGTCAAATATCTGGGATGGGTGCCATCCCAGAGGCTGTTTGCTGCTGGCTCTTTCAGAAGAATAGATAGCTTCCTTGATTCCCTTGAACTTGGTCATTCATCTCACTCAGCGGGAGAATTACTGGCTCTGTATACATGGTTCTTGAAAGACTTCAATTTTGTCTTTCACATGGTTCCTCTGATTTTGAGCTAATTTCCCACATCAGCAGTGAGTTTCTGTGCCCTTTGTGGGAGGGAGAGTCTGTCAAATCATCACAGCAGTGGTTCTGCAAACTAGTACACATCAGAACCACCCTGGGGGACTTGTTAAAATACAGATTTCTAGGCTCCTTCACCAATAGGTCATTGGTAGAAGCTGGGAATCTAGGTCTCCAACAGGTGGCCCCCTAAGCAAGACTGATGATCCAGGCCATGCACCTTGGGAAAGCAATTGCAAGCCTCTACGCTTCAGGGCTCAGTGTTTCATCACAGTGAACATGCAAATGGCATCAGGAAACCTACAAGGATGGTGCTTAAGACACATATATCCGTTCCCTTCAGAGTTCCATTTATCCCCTAAATATGAACATTAATAATTAAAGATAAAAGCTTAATTTTTAAAAAGAAACCCCAAAAATGTCCTCAAGAACAATGTACAAAATATAAAACTTTCAGAGAGTTTAGTTGTACTTACAGGAGAAATACATACATACATACACATGTGCACACATACACACACACACATGTGTACACATTTACACACATGCCTGTCCCCTCTCACTTTGCAAAGTAGAAGTCTCCAGACTGTGCTGTGAGAATTGCTATGGTAGGAGATACTTCACATCCTCTCCAGGTCTATATTCAGTGTTTCTAAGCTCAGGGTAAATTCACAGAAAATGGCGGAGCAAATGTGGAGTGTAGAAGGAGCAGTAGGCTGCGTTCCTGCCACCCAGCTCCTGGCCGCCTGGCTAGCTTATGCCCCAAAATAACAACACACAAATTGTATTCATTTAAACACTGCTTAGCCCATTAGTTCTAGCCTCTTACTGGCTAATTCTCACATCTTGATTAACCCATTTTTAATAATCTTTGTAGCACTACGAAGTGGTGTCTTACCGGGAAAGATTCAGAGTGTCTGATCTGGCAGCTGGCTCCATGGCATCTGACCCAGAGAGGAGAGGCATGGCGATTGCCTAACTTCCCTTCTTCCCAGCATTCTGTTCTGTTTACTCCACCCATCTATGTTCTGACCTATCAGGCCAAGCAGTTTCTTTATTAATTAACCAATGAAAGTAACAGATAGACGTATGACCTTCCCATATCAGTAGAGGATCATGAAGGGGCTCTCTGGGCTTCACTGTACCTTTTCTGTGTTCTGATTAGACCCAATTAGCTCTGTCAGGTGAGAGATCTGAGGAACCTTTGCTAACTCCCAGCTGCCAGAGTTTGCCTTCCACTTCTGCAGACAGCATTCACAGGTGAACATTCCTAACTCCAGCATTCACTAGCCCAGGACCTATCTTTTGCTAAATCTGGGGTGAGTAGCATGAATAAACAAATCAACATCTGTCTCCCAGAAAACATTTTGTCATATTTTTATTTCCTCCTAAATCAGAAGAGAGATTGATAGTGCCACCAGTAATTTAAATAGTTGTAGTTAAAGTCATTATCACTGCTCACTGGCACCCCACCATAGGCCTGCACACTGAGGTCCCACCGTGGGCCTGCTCACTGGTGTCCCACCGTGGGCCTGCTCACTGGTGTCCCACCGTGGGCCTGCTCACTGGTGTCCCACTGTGGGCCTGCTCACTGGTATGCCACTGAGGGTTTATTTTCCTCCACACCCACAGTCACTCTTTTTATGAATACTTTCAACTAAGATATCTGAGTAATTTTGTCAAAATGAGATTCTAATGGCTTGTTGAAATACTTTAATAGTCTTCCATGTCTCTTCAAACAGATACTTGGTATGTCTGCTATGGCTTTGTCTGGTGCAGGCCTTGTCCACCAGGAAGCCACACACCATTCTATCACACACAATGATATGGGCTGTGTCACCCAATAATACCCTTGGTTCCACCCCCTTCTGTCACTGGGCTTAGGAATATCTGTATACTCTAAATGAAGTATATTCATCTCTCAGCTAAATAACCTTCCACACCTCCTCCATCAGGAGGGAGCTGAAGACTTTCCCCTGAGTGAACACACTAACTAAGTGTGTTAGTAAGTCTAAGCCCTCATCTTACTTGTTAGTGCACATGTTTTTTTTTCCTTCATACCACCAAAGAGCCAATAATTTAAAACACTTTTCAGTTTTCTATGGTGCTGTTACATACAACATGTATTACATGAAAAAGGGGATGAAGTGTATGTGATCAAGGGAGACTACCTTTTTGTCCTGAAAAAAATTATATTTTTAATTATTTTGTTTCACTCCAGTCAATAGCGCCCAGTGTACAGTGATCATTATCACATGCAGAAAAAGAGCAAAGATTTCCATATTTTGTTTTGTCTGTTCAAGAACCAACATGGTGCTTCATAGTCAGCATACTAGACATTTGTCATTTCCAGTAAGTCCGCCTGGAAACTTTGGCCTATCCTCCAGTACAGACCCACTATAGATTATTTATTCTACAAATGTATAGTTCTATGCCGCAACAGGTTTTAAATCCTACAGGTTTTAACTTTCCTTCTGATGGGAAGACCTCTAGACCTCTAGAGTTTGCATAGAAAATCACTCTTGAGTTTTTGGGCACAGCACCAAGCTCAGTGAAAGTGCTGGTGCAGCATTTACTGCAGCTCTGTCTTGTCCCCTTGATGAACCACTGTAGAACCAGCAAGACTTACCCTGACATTTTATAAATCACTTTTCTTATTGCATAGAGTAGGTAAACTTGATCTGTCCAGGGATAGAAAACCAGCAGCAAATCATTTGAAATAGATTAAATAGATTGTTGGTTTCAACTAATAACCATCACTTTCTTTGACCTTGTCTAGATTCATAATACATTAAATTAAGTAGATATCTACCCAGGGATTCACAAGCACAAGAATCTTGACAATGCACAAGCCTTATATTAAATCGTAATAACGATTTATATGTGAACATAACTCTGGCTCATTTATTTAAGTACATTTGACACAAGATATGTAAATAAATTTGCATATATTTGCAGCTACTTTTGAAAGGATACATATTTTGAGGCGTAGCACTTATATAATTGAGCTAGATCGTCAGATGTTCATAGAAGATAATTATTTTGTATTATATAAAACATATGCACAGTGGTTCTACCGCAGGAGTGCTAGTCAAAGTTACCACTCAGGAGCAAAAGTGGCTTGACCCACAAGCAGATCAAAACATTCTGAATTCCCTAAATGCTTGTCACCATTGGTCACAAAGGGTAACGTGCCAATGACCAGAACTAATTAACTAAGCTACAGTGGTACTTGCTATTATGCCTTCTAAACATATACCAAAAGGACTTTGTTTCTTATGAAAGAGACACATGCTCATCAGGGTTCATTGCTGCTCTGTGTCACAATAGTCAGGACATACAAACAACCTAGATACCCATCAGCTGATGGATGGAAAATGAAAATATTCTTCCTATATACAATTAAATTTTGTCTAGTTGTAAAGAAAAATGAAATTTTCAGGTAAACGGATGGAACTGGAAGTGATAATTATTCTGAGTGAGATAACCCAGTCTCAGGAAAACAGATGTCACATGTTCTCACTCATATGTGAACCTTAGCATTGAATATTTTAATTCATAAGTTCAATTTGGAGTGCCTATAGAATCCAGGAAGCTAGAATTGGACCACTGATGAGGAGAAAAAGAAAGACTGTAAGGGGGAGGGAATCATAGAACACAGGGGGATAGAAGGGGGAATAATAGGGAGGGAGGCTTACTGGAGCAATAGGTGGGAATGTGGGGTAGAGGAAATGGTGAGGGGACAGATAATAAAAGTTAAGGATATTTGTGGAGGCTGTTTTGAATCTTACTATTTAATAAGCTTCCTAGGTAGGAAGAGAGAGAGAGAGAGAGAGAGAGAGAGAGAGAGAGAGAGAGAGAGAGAGAGAGACAGACAGACAAAATATATGGATAATCCTGCTCAGAAAAGTGATTATGTTCCTCCCAGGAGCCTTGGCTTGCAATGAAAATCCCAGTGTTAGGTGTAGGATATCTTCCCTAGAGCAGTTGGTCAGAGGTAAGAAAATCAAGTCAGTTCTGACCAGAAAGCTTCCCTAGTACTTGTTACTTTTCATAAAATTAGAAAGTGCTATGTGGATCCCTGGGAAGAGTCAACAGCATTCTTACCTATCTTAGAAGCCTGGGAACTGCAATCTGACCAGCATGGCAAGACATGACCATGAGTAAAATAGTGGCATGAGTATTATGGGCGCTATCCACCACTTTCTGTAGTAAGGAGCGGCAGGCTACGTTCCCACCCGGATACCACATGGCTAGCTTAGCCCCGGAAATAATAACACACAAATTGTATTCTTTTAAGCACTGCCTGGCCCATAAGCTCTAACCTCTTACTGGATATCTCTCACATCTTGCTTAACCCATTTCTATTAATGTGTGTAGCACCACAAGGTCATGGCTTACCAGGAAGGATTCTAGCCTGCTTCCATCTCGGAGAGGAGAGCTATGGTGACTGACCTCACTGCCTTCTTCCCAGCATCCTGTTCTGTTTACTCCGCCTACCTAATTTTCTGTCCTATTAGAGGGCCAAGGCAGTTTCTTTATTTAACCAATGAAAGCAACACAAAACAGAAGACTCTCCCAACTTTCTAATTGAGTTTAAGCCCATAGCACAAAAGAAAACAGGTGTCTGGTATTGCAAATCTCTCCAAGAACTCATGGCTTGGAAGCGCATAGGGCTTGGGAAACGAACATACAACTGTTACTCTGCTGAATAGACATAAAATCAAACTGCCTTTCAGATTCATATCTCTGTACCTATAGATTAAGGCAGCTCTCAGACATCATCAGAGAATTTTCTTTGTATAGTCTACAGTGGTGCAGGCAAAAATACACAACCAATCTAATTGCATAGAATAAGAGCCGGTGGAGTTCTCAACCACAAGTAGAACTTCTACCTTAACAGCTTCACTACCTACTTCCAAGGCCCTGGCAACATCACAGGAAGGGTTGGGAAAACCGTAAGGGCTGGGCATAATCAGAACACTACATTCTTGTAGTCACAACTGTAGTTACCTGCACAGACCTTCACAAGATCGATTCTAACATGAACAGAAGGGATTCACAAGTCCTCGTCTCTCCCCCAAGGAATTACGAATGGTTGGTGGCTTCCAGGGGAAAGAGCATCAGTGGCCTTTAAGAGTGTGGTTCCTGGCAGATTAGTGGCACTCCAGTGTGCAGAGCAATACCACGAGGATATCAGCATGTGTGGATTCAATGTGCTATTTAAAAAGGAGAGAGAATATAATATTCGGGGGGATAGAGAGGAGGCAGTGGATCTTGGAGGAGTAGGAGAGAAACGGGAGCAAATGTTCTCAAAATGCATTGCACAAAATTCTTAAATAATTGAAAAAGAACTTAACCTTCAAGTTTTAATAGACATTTTTTTTAAATGTCAATGATTTAAACCAAGGAAGAACTTCAAGCTGAGTAGCCTTGGAGACAAATGTTTCCTAATTCTAGTGCCTGCTACTGTTCCCAGAGATTTCAAGACTATGGTCCTAATAGCAGTTTATGTTAACATTCCATGTTCCCACCTATTAGCTTTATGAGTAAGTAAATACCAGTTGTTGTGAAATTGGGGTAAGGGGACCCAGACAGGCAAAGGGAAATGAGAGGGAAGAAGAAGCTACATAGAGCTGTAAATTCACTGCTGTGGTCCATGACTGACTGGCAGATTATTTTCAGATACCCACAGCAGATGAAGTTATGAGAGAGACGCACAGTGTATTGACTTCCTGCTGTACTCAGGATGATGAAAAGGAACAGTAGAGAGATGTAACTTATTGATGACAGGCAGAGACGCCTCTTTGCTGTTTCAGAAGCCAGGGCATTTTGAGGGGTTATGTCAGGACAAAAGGGGCTTCATGTATGAACCATAGAGACCTTTTGATGCTCTAAAATGTCACAACTGGTTAGAGGGCTCCCTGACCAATCACAGATGCTTACCTGGAACACCTCCTCCATCATGATAAAAGGCTTCAGACCCACATGAGTGCATCTGCTACTTGCTCAAACAGGCCCAGTGCCAAGAAGAAGATATAGACATTGCTTTTATATGCTACTCCATATGTAATATGGACTTTAGTGCAGACTTGAGGGCTTGGCTTTTATTCATATGAAAAATTTCACTAGCTGTACATTTTGGCATTAAATAGTGCTTTGTTCATTAGTGACTACAGAAGCAGAGCTTGAGAATGGGATCCTATTGTGCATTCTGGGTTTCATTGGGGTGGGGTGCTGTCTCAGAACAAGGGGAGCAGAACTCAGCAGGAGAAGAGAGTTAAGCAAGAGTGGGGTCTTAGCTGGAGACAGTCTTCAGGCAAACCCCTGGGGAAACTGTGGTGCAAAAACGACACTGCCAGGCTAGTGGCTCATTGAGAGAAGAGGGCAGCCCTTGCACAGGCTTGCCAAAGTCACTATCGAACGTCAGGTCTTAGTAAGCAACATCTGTGATGGCTGACTCTGTTCACAGCAGCTATGACATCTCCACAGGGGATTGACAGTATCCACTTCTGGCATTTTCATTAGCAACTGACAACCTGTGAGTAATTCATTAACTAATTGATTTCTTCTACTCCATGCTCCTTTCCTTTTTATCTGGGGGTCAACGATGTTTTATTTTAAAAAAAAAAAGAACATATTTCAGATTTTAGAAGGCACATTACCATGCAACAACCACTTAACTCTACTAACATAGAGTTAGAGTATTTATAGATTGTTGAAATATGAGCGGCGGGGCTGCGTCCCCAACACCCCGGCTGCTTGGCTAGCTCATGCCCGAAATAACAACACACAAACTGTATTCATTTAAGAACTGCTTGGCCCATGAACTCTAGCCCTTACAGGCTAATTCTCGCACCTGGACTAGCCCATTTCTAATGATGTGTGTAAGCACCCCAAGGTGCGCTTACCGGGAAGATTCTAGCCTNGCGCTTACCAGGAAGATTCTAGCCTAAGTCCATCGTGGGTTGGAGGTGCCTGGGAGAGCAGAGCATGGCTGTCCGGTCCCTCTGGAAGTAGAGCAGAGTCTGACCTCACTTCCTCTTCCACCCAGAATTCTATTCTGTTTTTTCCTCCCATCTATGCTTTAACCTATGAGGGCCAGCCAAGCAGTTTCTTTTATTGCTCAGCCAATGAAATCAACAGATTGATATGACACTCCCACATCAATAGATGCAATATAAAAAAAAATGAGCCCAACTATGCACTACTTAAAAAGATATGAAGTGTCCATGGGCCACTGACCTGCTCTGGTCCATTACCCTTCTCTCTTCCTCCTGTTTTGTTTCCCAGAATCCTTGCCTTTGCTCTCTCTCATATAGTACCCCTTTAAGTCCATTGCCACTCTTTCCACTCACCCCTTGTAGAATACAACAGTAACAGCATGCCTTCTAAATATAAGAAGTTCTGTACTTATTCCAAAGCCTGCAAAAATACATGTTTTGTTTTATCTTCAGTTACCAAACTCTTTGATTCTACTGATAATGGTTCCTACTTTATCTGACATAGTTAGAACAAGGAGAACTGGCTTCTCTCTTGCTCTCCTTCAAGGAGGATCTGAGGATTTCACATAATCAATATTCCAAAAAACATTCAGAACCAGGAGGTAAGGTTTTCTGTGGAGCAGAGATCAATTTGTGTTCTGTGTGCAAGGCTCTTTTATCTCCTCTTTTTAAGGTTGCTTTGTTCTCTTAGAAGCTACTTCATGTGACTGCTCCAAAAAGAACAATCTCAAATCCGTTTTGCTAACAAGAAAATAGGAGGGGTTTCAGAGGCAATAAGGTACAGATGGGCATAGTGCAAACAGCCCCAGCTAGTCTTTATACTCCACAGCTCATTGGCCAAAGTAAGAGATCTTACAAATGGGGGACCCCAAGCTCTGACTACTGAGAAAGGAGCCACTGTGAGTAAAGGAGTCATCCCTGATGGGAGGTTGATCTTGGGTGCTAACTTGATTGGATTAAGAAGACCTGGGAAATTAAAACAGAATACCTCTAGGTGTTTCTATAAAAGTGCTTCTGGAGGTGATTAGATAATTAGGGAAGATCTGCCTAGAATGTTGACAGCCACATTCCACAGGCTGGTGGCCCACCTGGAATAAAAGGATGAAGAAAAGCCAAGACTTTTGAATGTGTCTGGAGGATGTTCCTCAAGGCTTTGCTATTCTTGGAACCCAGAGACTGAGACTATGGCTCAGTCCTGTATGGTTTGCTTTCCTTAAATAATTAAAATGTTTCAAAATCAAAGTATATCATGTTTTAGCAATATAATCACTTATGGCTTTTACTGTGCATCAGGCTTTTAAGAAAAAAAGGCAACTGAGTCTTAAGAGAATAAAGATTTATCTAAAATTCTGCCTCTGTCTTTTCAGGTCAATGTTACACACCAGCTAAATTTTGAAACATGCCTCAATATTCAATATTATTCAATAACTGGCCATTGAGTGTTCAATAATCACACTTTGAAGTCAAAACCAATGAGGATATAAGAAACAATAGGACAGTCAACATTTTATTTCTTGCTCCCAGGCCAGCTAGATCCTATGGGATAACAAAATATTTCTCAAAACGTTGGTGAATCACCTATCTTTTTAATCATACAAGTCATGGAGTTTCAAAACGTTAAACTCTTAGTATATATTATGGAAACAGGAGGGACAACATTGGAAAATATCCTCCTAGCTTCCAACAGAAGCCACAATTATCAGTGAGACAACAACCCATCTCAGCAGATGGTATAACTGATAAATGAAGACTAGAGGAGCCAAGGGGATGCTCATAAAATAAATCCTAAAGAACTTCAACACATCACAATGAGTTTGTTGTTTTGTTCTTTTGCTACCACATTACCTTAAACTTCTGGCAGAAAAGTACAACAAAAGAGTGAAACAATCAGTATTAATACAAAAATAAGCTAACTTCCCTGTCATAAACAGAAGGCAGCTTCTCTTAGCATACTTCACAACATGGCCGCCTAAACAAAACCTGAACAATTACACCAGTTGATATTCCAATGAAGATGGGAGAAGATATCACAGGGTCCCATTCCTATATAAAGAGCTAAGGCAATTAATGACTGCCAAGAGAGTAAGAACTAGTCTTCCCCAGGGATAAGCCCCATAAGTACTTATCGAAAACAAATTAGTTTTAGAGTCTTTAAAACACACACATACAAGTGAGACTAAACTGAGTCATCTGGCTGTAATTGTGTGTGTGTGTGTGTGTGTGTAATAACTTTTTAACAGGAGCCAGGAAGAGAAAAGGGAGGATGAGAGTGTAAGAATGGAGAAGAAGGAAGAATGTAGATGAACTTTTCTTTCCCATTTGTCAGTTTCCAAATAATCAACATGGAAATGTAATGTTAATTGTAAATGCTTGGCTCATAGCTCAGGTTTGTTACTAACAAGCTCTTACAGCTTAAATTAACCCATTTCTACTAACCTACATTCTGCCACCTGGTGTTATCTCTCTTTCATCTTGTACTTCTGCTGCCTCTGCATCTACTGATGACTCCCCTCACTCCTCCCTCTTCCCAGTGTCCTTAGCCTCATTTCTCCACCTAACCTTATCCTGTTCAGCTATTGGCTAATGAGCTTCTTTATTAAACCAATTACAGCTTAATTTACATAGCATACAGATGGATTATTTCTCAGTATTTTGCACTTTTTGTCTAAATAAAAAGGAAAACTTTAATTTTAACATACTAAAATTATATACAACAAAAACAGTTATCATGTAAGAATCATAGTTGCAAAATCCAGTCACTTTGTATTTGGCAAACTTAGAGAAAATATTCTATTATTTATCTTTGTGAGTCTAAAGACTTATGCATAACTTACTTTTTATCATAACTTTTAAGTCTAATTATTTAGTTTTTAACTCTATCAAAGTCCTCAAAAGCATGTAATGCTACCTAGTGACAGGGAAATCTGACTGCCTTAACAGTCACTAAAAGGTTTTTTTTTTTTTTTTTTTTTTTTTTTATAATGTTGAGGCATTCATCTTTGGCCTATAGGCTGAGTGTATCTGATAAATTATTTTGAGAATCAGGGAATTTTGAAAAACTGTCTTGTCTTGACAAATTTAGCAGTCATTTTTTTTTAATTCTCCTGCTGGTCTAGTTTGGACAGTATGCTGTCAGCAATTGAGGCAAGGACAGTTTTTTTGCCTGAATGACTAGTTTTTGCGACAAAGAAAAATTCCATACTGAGTTTCTTAGATGCCCATCTTCTTATCTGAAGTAGATTGGTACTGCCAGGAGCAGACATGTCTCACTGTCATGAAAAGCCTTAGGTTATTAAACATATTAAATGTCAAATCCTGTAGGTCTTTGGAGTGTTTGAAGACCATCTATCTAGTTAAATATATCTGTGTATGACCTTGAAAACATAACTAACATTACTATAAGTTTGACTACTATAGGTGACTATTAATCTGTATTTTTTAATTATACATTTCATTTTTAAATGGAGTACGTAAGTGCAACGCCCCAAACAAGAGTAGAAATATACATAAAATATAACAAAATTAACTTTAAATTTATATCAATAAACAAAAATCAATACCAATATGAAATATTTTTTTATGCTATTTCTTTTTTTTTTAAATTTTTTTTTATTTTATTGAGAATAAGAAAAAAAAGTTTCCGCCTCCTCCCAGCCTCCCATTTCCCTCCCCCTCCCCCACTCTTCTCCCCCTCCCCCACTCGTCTCCCCCTCCCCCCACTCCTCTCCCCCTCCCTCTCCTATCCAAAGAGCAGTCATGGTTCTCTGTCCTGTGGAAAGTCCAAGGTCCTCCCCCCTCCCTCCATGTCTAGGAAGGTTAACATCCAAACTGGCTAGGCTCCCACCAAGCCAGAACATGAAGTAGGATCAAAACCCCTAGCCATTGACCTTGGCTTCTCATCAGTCCTCATTGTTCGCCATGATCAGAGAGTCCGGTTTTATCCCATGCTGTTCCAGTCACAGTCCAGCTGGCCTTGGTGAGCTCCCAATAGATCAGCCCCACTGTCTCAGTGTGTGGGTGCACCCCCCGTGGTCCTGACATCCTTGCTCGTGTTCTCCCTCCATCTGCTTCTCATTGGGACCTTGGGAGCTCAGTCCAGTGCTCCAGTGTGGGTCTCTGTCTCTATCTCCATCCATCACCAGATGAAGGTTCTATGGTGATATGAAAGATATTCGTCAGTAATGCTATAGGATAGGGTCAGTTCAGGTTCCCTATCCTCAG
>NW_026067902.1:15951012-15953772 GCF_014885135.2 Alexandromys fortis
GGTGGGATAGGAAGAGAGAGGAGGTATCGGGCAGAGTAGCCCCTGAGGATGACCAGGAAGTGTAGGAGGGGTGTCTGAGTTCCCTGTCCCGGGCTGCTGCCTAGGTCAGAAACTCACTCATCCCAGTGATGTCTCTCCTGGTGCCTGGACCGGAACTCCTTCCAATATGAAATATTTTGAGATTAATAGTTTCTTTGTGGATTAAAGTAGATTCAAAAATCTTCCCTTTTGCCAGGCGGTGGTGGCGCATGCCTTTAATCCCAGCACTCGGGAGGCAGAGGCAGGCGGATCTCTGTGAGTTCGAGACCAGCCTGGTCTACAAGAGCTAGTTCCAGGACAGGCTCTAAAGCCACAGAGAAACCCTGTCTCGAAAAACAAAAACAAACAAACAAAAAAAAAAAACCTTCCCTTTTATCTCATCATTTCTTTTTTATATTCCCCTTTCTCCTTTGGAAAGAGTTCTTTTAATTTAACTCTTTTGTTTAGTCTTTTTAATAAGACCAATAACAACTTGTAACTACCCCCTCATAAATTATAATAAATATCCATAACCCTTCTTTTGGGAATATGGACATGATTCACTAGACTACTTCTACTTTTTGGGCATTGGCATCTTTGGGGAACCTTGAGAAAATTGGGATAATAATGAAATCCAAGTTGGAGTAGATCATGAGGTTAGACCAATTCAGCCAGCAGACTAAAAGCTATTTTGGATGCAGACTTTTGAGGAGACTATAGCAGAGACATTTTAAATGCTGGATCACCTGAGCCATCCTTTTTTCTTGGTGTTTGGTTCCCTTGTTCCAAAAATATATAAACATTTAAAGGTAGCATACATTACACGTACGGAATGTGTGGTATGCACAAGTCAGTAGGAACAGCAGAGAGATGTAACTTATTGATGACAGGCAGATGCCCCTTTGCTGTTTCAGAACCCAGGGCATTTTGAGGGGTTGTGTCAGGGCAAAAGGGGCTTCATGTATGAAGTGATCAAACCTGTTTGTTTTTTTAACCTGGTGTGAATATACAGTCTCTCATTTCCTATGAAAATGAAAGCACAACCTCTCTCCTGAAGCAATGCACCTTTTGACTTCATTTTGAAAACAAGATATTTTTAAAATATATAGGTTGGTTCAATACAGCAGTTTTTATAATCCAAAGTCTCTTAGCATCTATTGTTCTTTCATTAACAATCAGAAAATCTAAAAACAATACAATAACATACAGAATCCAGATTTCCCATCTTTGGGTAGAGTTTTTATGTTATTTTAAGGACTTTATTATTTTAAAATTTTATACATACATACAGAGAGAGAGAGAGACTGATATATTGACTGTCTATGCTTTTTTTTCTTTTCTCTCCAAAGCTTTTGTACATTTTTAAGCACACTGTAATCCATTTAGAGGTTTTCTCCATTTTAATCTGTCATTTCTGTATATCTGCAATTTTTTCTGACCACATGAGTCTTTAAGCTACTAAGCAGCAAGACTAGGACCTCTGCCTTGGTTTTGGAGGTTTGCTCCACCTTGCTTCACTTCTGAGAGCCCACCTACATGGTAGTACTACCAGTAAGAGTCACGCTTACCACAACTCTGGGGAGCTTTGGGTACACACTACCTCCAAGTACTGTGCCTTTAACTGTTTATAAACCCCATTTAAGTGTTCAATAGCAGGGCCTCTTAAAAGTGCCATGACTTTTTTTTCCCAATAGCACTGATACAGGAAGCTGTTTCTTAAAGGAGCCATGCCTCTCTGTTTATCATTTATATTGAGCCTACCTAAGAAAAGGTGGTTATCAGGAAGTTGCATTAGGCTCTGTTTTTGTGGGCTTAGAATCTTATTTTTAAGCTGTCTTAGGTCTTATGTGGAAATCTCAGGCCCACATTGGGTGCCATTTGTAGGCAAACTTACTTTCCCACAGGCCAATTCCCAAATAACTGATATGGAGACTCAATTTAATTATAAATGCTTGTCCAATAGCTCAGACTTATTACTCAATAGCTCTTATAACTTAAAACAATCCATTTCTATTAATCTACATTCTGTCATCTTATGTTAACACATTTTCATCTTGTATTTCCTGCTTTCTCTGTGACTACTGGTGACTCCTCCCATTCCTCTCTTCCTCCCACTGTCCTTAATCTAGTTTCTCTGCATAACGTTATCCTACCCAACCATTGGCAAGTCAGCTTCTTTATTAAACCAGTCACAGCATAATTTTCACAGTGTAAAGGAAGATTATCCACAGCAGAAGGAAGAAAATTAGGTTTTAATTAAAGACATTTTTAAAAATAAATTAAACTTTAAAAAGAAACAAACTAAGGTGGCTCCCTTAACTAAGATATGTGCTTCCCTGCTCCCCTATCCAACCTTCCTTTATCCCAATCTTCCTGTTTCCCCAGGTTCCCCCAATCCTCCCCTTCTCACTTTTCTCTCCCCGTCCCCCCTTATTCCCACCCCACCCCCAAGATCTCAATTTTCTCCCCGGGGCAGGGAACCCTGACTGCTCTTTGGATTGGAGAGGGAGGGGGAGAGGAGTGGGGGGGAGAGGAGAGGAGTAGGGGGAGGGGGAGAAGAGTGGGAGGAGGGGGAGGGAAATGGGAGGCTGGGAGGAGGTGGAAACTTTTTTTTCCTTTTCTCATGTAGTGGCTTTGTGGGAGCCTAGGCAGTTTGGATGCTCACCTTACGAGACCTGGATGGAGGAGGGTTTTCCTCGGACTTCCCAAGGGACGGAGAGCCCTGATTGCTCTTTGGGCTGA
>NW_026067902.1:15954088-16030793 GCF_014885135.2 Alexandromys fortis
GGGGGGAGGGGAAGAAGAGTGGGGGGAGGGGGAGGGAAATGGGAGGCTGGGAGGAGGCGGAAACTTTTTTTCTTTCTTATTCTCAATAAAAAAAAATAAAAAAAATAAAAAAAGAAACAAACTACTACCCAGTCTTTCCTATTAAATCCTGAATATGGGCTGCCAATGTGCAGTAGAATGATCATAGTCACTCTAGCTATAATACAGAGAATAATTCTATCTTTATCAATCTATTTGGACACAATAGATTTACCAAAATGTATCTATACTGTAATCTGACATCATACCTTCATATTTTTTTCTTGGACACTATTGGCATTCAAACTCATACTGTCTCCCCTTGTCTTACTTAAGGTTTTTCTTACTGTGAAAATACACCATGACCATGAAAACTCTTATAAAGAAAAGCATTTAATTGAGGTGATGGCTTATAGTTTCAAAGGTTTAGTTCATTATCATCATAGTGAGGAGCATTGCTGGTTGCATCTTGATCAGAAGGCAACAGGGATTGGACTGAGTCACTGGGCATGGCTTGGGCTTACATGAGATCTCAAATCTCACCCCCACAGTGACATACTTGTTCCAATAAGGTCATACCAACAAACAACACACATACACACACACACACAAACATATGTTGTGGGAATCCCCTCTGTGTGCTTTGGTTACCATTTATGAATAAAGAAACTGCTTTAGATATATAGCAAGGCAGAACTTAGGTGGGCAGGGAAAGCTAGGCTAAATGCTAGGAGAAAGAAAAGCAGAGTTAGAGAGATACCATGGAGCCACCGCCAGAGATAGAGGTGCTGAAACTTTGCAGGTAGGCCATGGCCTCGTGGTGATATACAGATTAATATAAATGGGTTAAATTAATATGTAAGAATTAGCCAATAAGAAGCTAGAGCTAATGGGCTAACCAGTGATGTAATTAATACAGTTTCTGTGTGATTATTTTGGGTCTAAACTAGCCGGGTGACTGGGAACCAACAAGCAGCACCCTCCTCCAACATACACACACACTCCAATAAAATGATGCCTCCTAATTGGGTGGTTTCCAACCACCACACCTCTTTTATGTATTTCATTAGGTCTCCTCCTTATATATGTTCTCTTAGTGTAAAACCATCAGTATGTTTTATTTATCAGGCCAGGGAATCATAGCCCCAACAAGAAGCTACAAAAGCTGTTTCTCCTAATGAACAGAGCCATTTTTTTTTTTTTGGCTTTTGCCCATTCTGTGACCAACAACTGGCATAATTGTGTTACTCTTACTCAAACACTGTATGTTAATCTTACAAAATTTGTGCCTTCTAGAATATGTGACAATTTCTTAACCAAATGTCTGTAGTGCAAAGATCCCAGCCTGACTCCTACTACATAAAATCCAATATCTCCTCGCCAACCAACGGATACAGTAAAGAGAACCTTGGGATCTGTCTTAAAGACTATACTCCTTATCAGAATGGAAGAAATTTCAGGAGATCAATTGATCATCAACTTCTATTCCATCAAAAGATTTTTGGCACTACTGATCTCAGGAAATAATTGTGAAAAAAGAGAACACAGACTGGAGAAAGCTATTTTGATTAACAAGTGAAAGAAGCCACTTGGCAGAAAAAGACTGGAAGCCCACCATGCTTCCTACAACACAGAGCATTCTAAGGACAAGCCCAGGTTGGACAGAGGTAAGAAAGGTGAGTGTTTACGTCTCATAAAGGGTTGTGCATCTTGTGGCCTGGTGCTCACTAGCCCACTTCCACTCTCAGCAATGAATTTTCCTTTCTTAATAAACATCCTCTACTCTTATTAGCCTAGTTCTTTCTTAGTCTAGTTCTTTGCCATGGCAGACAAGAACCTGAGCAACTGGCCAAGTGGCCTATGACTCAGGTCCACCTCCAAGAGTGTGGGAGTCTATTGTCTGAAGTGCTTTTGCTACACTGGGTAGCCTGTCCTTATGAAGAACCTAAATGCTCCCCCTCCTCTGTTGGTGAGGATCATACAGCTGGAATTGTCATTCTATTCTAGTGAGAGTACAAAATATTAGCCACTTTGGAAATCAGTGTCCCAGTCTCTTACAAAGTATATAGACCATCACGACCCCCAAATTCCATAGAAATAATGAAATTCAAGTTCATACAGATCTTATCCTAACAACCAGGACCTGTGAACAATCCAGGTGTATGGACTAACAATCTGAGATCCATGTATAAAACAGAATATAAGGATCATGATATGCCATGTTTTGTCAATATCCATGGAAGGTCTGTCCTTTTCTGAGTAGAAACAAAGAAAGAGAAAAAGAGGCACAGGGAGGGGAGGGCAGGAAGGAGAGAAAAGAAGGGAAACTGTAGTTGGGGAATAACATTAATTAATTTATTCATTAAAGAAAAACAGAATGTAGGGGAAGAAAAGACCGAAAAGACCTATTGACACACAGTAACATCCAGGTATATCTCTAGGGCATCATGCCAAGTAACAGGCTAGAATTTAAGAATCCCACACATATCATTCTAGTTATATGAAATCTTAGATAAAACAAAAGCACACTGCCCAAAAGTCGGTTGGTGATTTCCAGGCACCAGGGAAGGGGTTACCTGCCAAGAAATACAAACTAACTGGGAGGAAGATAGACATTCTCTAGTGATGTGGTGGCCTGGTTTGTTTCTCTGCTGCTGGGGTAAATATCATGGCCAGAAGCAATGGGCAGGGGAGAGCTTATTCCTTTCCAAAATATAATCCACAATCTGGGGGAGTCAGGGCAGGAGCCCAGTGCTAGAACTCAGAGCAGGAACCTAGAGATGAGAATGGAAACAGAGACACAGAGGAACACTGACTGTGGCTCACTCAGCTCCACCTCTGAAACAGCCTGGACCGACCTGCCTAATATAGCACCACTCACAGCAAACTGCTCCTGCATCAATTATCAATTAAGAAAATGCCTCACGCCGGGCGATGGTGGTGCACGCCTTTAATCCCAGCACCCGGGAGGCAGAGACAGGCGGATCTCTGTGAGTTCGAGACCAGCCTGGTCTACACGAGCTAGTTCCAGGATGGTCACCAAAGCTACAGAGAAACCCTGTCTTGAAAAACCAAAAAAAAAAAAAAAAAGAAAAAAGAAAAAAAAGAAAATGCCTCACAGACGTGGCCACAGGCTGGTCTGATGGAGACAGTACCCCACTGGCATTATCTGGTCCCAGGAATGTCTAGCTTTGAGCCAAGTCATCAAAACTAAACTGTATGATGGTATTTGTCACCCAATTACAAACATTTGCCAAACAACATTAAATCGTGATTTACTGAATTGTTTTACAAAGATGAAGTTTAAAATTTAAAGACAATAGGGCTGGAGAGAGGGCTCAACATTAAGGGCATTTGCTGCTTTTGTAGACAACCAGGTTCATTTCCCAGAATCCATACTGGGATGACAACCTGCAGCTAGTAGCCAGGGATTTAACACATGCTGCATGCACGAAGTGAATATACATTAATCCAGGCACACAACCCATTCATAAATAAAAATTAAATCTACATTAAAAACTAAAGTTAGCAATAATTTTAGTATTTATATATTGCTGGTACATATCCATGTTTCACTGTGTGTACCAGATTCTTGACTCTAAGTCTGCGTAAGAAAAGATGAAATAAGAGATAATTTCTTGGCCTATATTAGTAGTCCAGATTACATATGCACCTATCAGAATCTCTTGGGAGTGTGTTTTGAAAGCATCTCTCTAAGCCTGAGTCTGCCCCCCTCCTGGGAATCCTGATGTGCAGGTCAGATGTGGAGGCTGGGCACCTGTGTGTGAATAGGCTCTCTGGGTGATAATGGTATATGGAGAGGTCTCGCCTAGTTTATATATTTCCAGCAGATAAGCTTAACTGATGTAATTTTCTAGTCCTCAGCAGAGAGAGAAAAGACCTTGAAGCAATACATTGTCATTGGTATCAACTAAATAGATCCAAACGAAAACTCGGTGTTAGCAAAACTGCTTCCCCAAAACGCCTGTCTTCTGATAGTCCCCTGATCCCTTCTCCGGACTCATCCCAGCTGAGCAGCTGGGTCTTTGAGCTCTATTTTTCTTACTAGTAATTTGGCGAGATCATTAGTACTGCATCCCCTCAAGGATGTCAAAATTAAGCAAAATAATCCGAGTAGACTGTTTAGCATGGGGCCTAGTGCAGAATACATACAATGAATCTCAAATTAACTTCTCCACTAATCTGCTTGCAGCCTCCACAGCAAGCTTATCCTAGTGAGCTCCTTAACCTTATAACAACTTAGCCCTGTACTCTATGTCTTTCCACTGGACTCCACTTATTCCATTATAGCCACATGCAATAAAGGTCACCTTATGGCATTATGTCTATATTTAGTATTGTATTCACTGTCATTAACATCCTTGTGATTTTTAAATTGGCAAACCACTGTCTTCTTCCTGCCATGGTTTTCCACAGATATATTATTTTGTAAGATTGACAGCATTTCTGTCTTATGTATCCAGGCAGATATTTATTTGCCTATTAAAAATAGAACACCTTAATAATCATTGTATACTTTTAACATGTCATTTCAGAAAATCCTATAAATGCAGGGAAAAGATAATTTTTTAAACCTGAAAACTATAAAGCCAGGGGAGGATTTGAAAGCAAAAGAATGGCATCCAGTCTCTCTGCAGAGCAGTGTTTAATAACTTCAAATCATCCCGGTGGCGGTTCTAGCCCCGCTTTCACGTTATTCCTAGGCTCTGCTATCCATGAACTTGGTGGTTGAAGGTTCTCAGAGCTGTGGTGCTGAGCCAGACAACTGCAGCTGATGGGTGGGGAGGGATGGCAGGGCGTTTTCAGTCCAGAGTCCCTGGGGGTTCCCTTGCTGTCACAGTCTTCCTGAGCTGGGACTGTGAAATTACTGAGCACCACCTCACAGTCACAGACATCAAGTTCGTGATCATCCCTGAAGACCTCATGTGCTCCCTGTTACTCGGGATTTTTACCACAACTGATGCTTGAGAAAGTTCTCGGTGCCACAAGATGGAAGATATTAGTAGCATTTTGCATATGAAGTAGCTGGGGCTCAGGAAAGTCACACCTGAAAACACGGTTCAGTAACATCTTCAGCCGCTTCTTTCCTCTGTCCAGTGAGAACTTCTCGGTTAGGAGGGAAACCATGCGAGCATTTCTCACTCAATAGCAGGCAGTAGGTTGGTAGTCCTCTGTCCTTAAGGCGGCTGGCTGGCACCGCATGATAAGACGGCCTACTTGGGCCATTCTCAGCAGTGGGCACTCTCTAATCGTATCTCCGTGTGCACCGTGTTGTGAAAGCTGCCTCAGAGGCACCAATACCATCTGTGGTGGTGAATTCCTTTCCTCACGTTAGTCCTCCATTTCAAATGAGTGGATTCAAACCTTAAGCCAGTGGGATTTAGAAAACTCAAAACCTCTGACACCCTCTCAGAGTGCTGATGGAATCAGCCCTCTTCTGGATAATCCTCGCCGGAGCCATAAGTCTTAGTTAGACCAAGGAGGTCACAGGAGGGCAGACTCTGTATGCTTTTAATTCCCTGTGTGTTCTTCCCTGGTGTCCCCACAGCCTCCACATATCAACACATCACCCAGACCACTGCACTGAGTGCAATCTTCTGATTGCTCCTCATCAGCTATAACCGTGTGACAACAAAGGTACACTCACTATTACCCTGATTAGCCAGTATAGAGTATCGTGCCCAAACAACTCCGAACGTGACTTTCCCTTCCAAATTTGAGTAAGGTTTTATTTTGTTGTTCTCTCCCTGACCCCCACCCCGTGTGTGTGTGTCTGTGTGTGTGAAGAGGCCAGGTATCCCTCCCTGTTCCCCATTTAAAACCCTCCAATGGTCAAAAATGTTCTAAAGCTTGATTATGGGTGATCATTTAACCATATTCTTTTTCAAAAGTCATAAAAATCCATAGACAATAGAGCTAGATTTTGCTATATGTAACCTAGCTTCAATAAACCCGACTTAAAAGATAAGTGGTTTTTTGTTTTTGTTTTTTTTTTTTTACTTTTAAAACCCATGTCCTCATCCATGACTGAAGTGGATGTGAGGCAAGATACTGCAAGAAACAGATGTTATATTAAAATTAGGAAGCGTGATCAGTAGTTCATTGAGCTCCCCTCAAAAGCCTGGGAAGGCAGTTCTGATGGTCCAGGTTCAGCAGAGTCCTGGAGCTCAGAGTAGCAGGGCAGGGGGAAGGTAGACCACAGTTCTGGAAGGAAGGTGTGGCTACTATGAACACTGTCAGAATCGAACAAAATGGTTTTGTCGGGACCCTTCTCAGTCAGTTTTCTGTTGCTGATAATAATACCAGAAACTGAGTCAGCCATAAAGAAGGCTTATTGTCACTCATGATCCTAACCTAAGCATCAGATGCATGAAACAAACTGGCTGTTATAGATCCACCTGAAAGATGACCCACTAATTCATTAATTGCACAAATTAACTACTTCACTCTTGAGAGGGAAACCCTAATTGCTTCTCAGAAGTCCCAGTAACCCTTCCCTCTTAATGTCACACAATGAGAATTAAATTTCAAAGTAATTTTTGGAGAGGACAAGTCATACTCATACTAGAAATCTCAACCAAGTAAAGAATAACAACAGAACCAGAAAGTCAGAAGCAGATCCCCTGCATTCATGTTGGATAACAATAGTCATCCCATAAGCCTTTGCCAGATAAACATCTGTCACAAGGAACACACACAAAAAAAAAAAAACCTTCCACAAGGAATATTCTTGCTCATTATGCTGAAGCCAAAAGTATTATTCCAAAATGACTACACACTTGCCCTTGTTTAACCTTCTTGAATATGCACAGTTCAAAATGGTATGTGCAGTCTCCCGGCAATGCTATTGCAAGACGAACACCAGTCTTTGGAGGATCTGTGCTTTCTTTTAGTTAGGTTGACATTGTCACTGCCTCACAATGGGTGAAAGACTGTGTGGAACTAGGACTTTCAGTTAAACACCCAGGCCCTTGTCTCCTGCCAGGTATCTGATTGGCTGTCCCAAAGAGAAGGCAAAGTGCAACTGTCTGATTCCAGGCCCGGAGCCTGGTGGAGAGCTCAGCAAGCATGCTACCTCTGAACAACATTCTCAGCTCTTTTTATCAGACAGAGTCTCACTAATTTGTCCAGGCTGATCTTGAACTTTCATCCCCCTTTCCCTGCCTTTTCTGTCTCAGTCTTCTAAGGACCTGGGGTTATGAGCCTGAATGTCTGTCTTAGCTATGGTTTCTACTGCTATGAAGAGACATCATGACCATGACAACTCATATAAAGAAAATGTTTCACTGGGGCTGGCTTACAATTCAAAGGGTTAGTCCATTATCATCATGATGGGAAGCATGGGGCATACAGGCAGACATGATGCTGGAGGAGTAGCTTAGAGTTCCACATCCAGATCTTCAGACAGCACAAAGAGAAGGACACTAAGCCTAGATTGAGCATCTGAAACCTTAAAGTCCACCCTCAGTGACACATGTCCTCCAACAAGGTCACTCCTACCAATAAGGCCATACATCCTTATAGTGTCATTCCCTATGGGCCTATGGGCTCTGTTTTCATTCAAACCACCACAATAGTCAAGCTCAGGAAGGTCCTTTCTCTTATAACTTTCTCTGCACCTAAAGTTCTCTGTTCAGATTCCTATAGTGGGATCTGTTTCTTAAATATTTAGATTGATCTTACTATCACCCAAAGTAAAGCCTTTCCCAGTTTCTTCTTATCACTCATGATCTCTGAAATCATACTGCTTATTTATCTTATGTTTTGTTCCAGGAACCCTCATTGTGCAGTTCACAATTGCCTGTCAATCTAGTTCCAGGAAACCCAACGACCTCCCCACACCTTTAAGGATACTGTCATGGACATATTCATACACACACACACACACACACACACACACATGTGAATAAAATAATAAATAGACAAATACTCTAAAATACTTATAGTTAAGGTATAAACCAAGATATTTTGAGACATGCATATATATAGTAAGTTGATAACTATAATAATGCCAATTAATATCTGTCTCCTCACATAAATTCTCTTGGCAAACATTCAGCATAAAGCACATTTTTAACTATAACATCACGCCATACACTAGACCTGTAGAATGACTCACCTTAGGAAATTGCAACTTAGTACCTGTGGTAGTTTGAATAGGAATGGCCCCCACAGAATCATGTGTTTGAGTGCTTGGCCCATATGGATTTGCACTGTTTGGATGTATGGCCTTGTTGGAGCAGGTGACCTTGTTGGAGGAAGTGTGCAGGCAGGCTTTGAGTTCTTATATTCTCAAGCTATCAAGTTATGCCCAGTGTGATGCACAGTTGCTTCTGCTGTCTGCAGATCAAGATGTAGAATTCTCAGCTCCTTCTCCAGTACCATGTCTTCCTGCATGCTGCCATTAGGTAATAGACTAAAACCTCTGAAACTATAAGCCAGCCCCAATTAAATGTTGTCCTTTATAAGAATTGCCATACACTAGTGTCAAATATTTCACATTGGTATGGATTTTTGTATATTGATACAAATTCAAGGTTATTTTTGTTATATTGCATATACACATTTCTATTCTTGTTTAAGGTATTGTAACTATCTAGCTTATTTTAAAAGGTTATGTAAAGTTTTAGGCTTGAAAAGTTATTTAGGATAATAAATACAAGTTAATAGTCATCTGTAACTATCAAACTTATAGTCATGTTGGGTATATTTTCAAGCTCATGCAGAGATTTATTTTCAACATATAGGTGATCTTCAAATGCTTCAAAGACCTACAGAATAGAACAATTAAAATGTTTTAATAATGTGAGACTGTTCCTGACAGTGAAATACATCTGCTTCTGGTTACAACAATCTACTTCAAAAAAAAAAAAAAAAAGGATGATGGGCATCAAAGAACTTCCATGTGGAGTTATTTTTCTTTGTGACAAAAGATAATCACTCGGACAAGAAACTTCCCTTTGACTGCTGACTGTATGTTCCTTAAACTGGACCATCAGGTCACAAAGAAAAGCAACTGCCAAATTTTGCCCATACAGGGTAGGACAGTCCTTCAAAATTCATGCTTCACAAAGAAGATAATCTAGGCCTGTTGGCCAAAGATCAATGCCCCAGTATTTCAGAGGGACCTTGTATGACTGTCCAGGCAGTCAGCTGATTCTGTCATCCCTTTTAGTTTTGGAAGTACTTGCTCTGTACTTTCTGTTTACTCAAGTAATATTTTATCTTTCTTGAGTCTTTGATGAAGTTGAAGACTATGTAGTTATAGTTGCAGTTTTCCTTAATTATAATAGAAGGTAAATTAGGTACAGAGGTTTTGATTCATTGAGATACAGTAAATAATAGAATATTTTCTCCAAATATGCCAAATACAAATGGACTGGACATTGCAAATATAATTATTACCTAATAATTGTTATTATTGTTTATAGTTTTATTATGTTAGAGTTAAAACATTTCCTTTTTATTTAGACAAAAGGGGGAAATGTGGAATAAATATCTTTGTGCACCATGAAGATTTGTCACTCAGATTGGTTTAATAAAAAGTTGGACAGTCACTAGGAAGGCAAGATGTGGAGGACAGAGAGGACACTGGGATGAAAAAGGGCAGAGATGCAAAGATTCACCAGCCCAAGACAGAGGAAGCAGGAAAGCAGCGTGGGCTGTACAGCATTGAGTAGTAAAGCTACAGGCAGAAAATAAGTGAATAGAAATGGGTTAAGTTGTAAGAGCTAACTACATTGGCTGAAAATTCATAATTTTAAAAAAAATAGATAAATAAAAGAGTTATCATGCCCATGGTGTCTCTTCATAGCAATAGAAACAGTAACTAAGACAGTGCCTGTGACTATCACCTCCCTTTCCTGCCACGGCTCCCATCACTGGTAACCACATGCTATATTCCCATATCTTTGAGTTTATCATATTCTATGTATAAGCGTGATTATGAGATAATTTTCCTACACATAACTGTCTGTCTTTCCAGTGCACAGAGCAGTGACCACGGAGTGCATAGTGCTTAAGAAGAGGAATGGCAATAAGGCTGTGAGGCTGTCCCTTCTGCCTTGTGCCCAGGGTCTCTATTCCCCACTGATCAAATGGCACAGAAAGATGCAATATGGGGAGATGTCTCTGCAGCGCATACATGGGCAGTGAGAACATCAGGGACAAAACAGACAGCTCTAGCTAGTAAGCTCTGGGATGCGAGAAAAAACTGTTTTAGCTTGTTCAAAATCAGAATCCCTTCTCCCATATACACTCAGCAGAGTCATGGCCAGAGGCAAGATTTTAACAGTGGACCAAATACAGATCAAATCAGGTACATACTCAATAAATAGCCAATATTCAGATTCAATGAGGCTTGGCTCTAAAGACACCATCTCCCTTTCCTAAGGAGTGGGGGAAACCATGAAGGCCAAAAAATACCATCTCTGTTCTCTTACTGTGATAACAGCTAGTCAGCGATCTGTAGAGAGAGTTAAGGTTTTTAACCAAGTTGATGTAAAATAAATACCTACACTTCCCAGGAAGCTTTGTTTTTGAAATAGCATTATGCCATTTTTTTTCCTAAAAGCAGTTAATTGAGGCAATTTCTTCTTAATTTAAAAAAGAAATCACATTTGCAGAGCTAATTCCTTCAAAGCAGAGACTAGTCATTTCTTGCAGCCTTTCAGCTATTATTTCCCCTTATTGTTCTGTAGACAAAACAGCACTGCAGATTTTTCCCCTGCGTGTCCTCAATCTTGCTCAAAGCTGCTAAATTTTATGGACAATGATTTTCTTCTTTTGCTGCAGAGAAAAATCCCATGAATTGCAAAGCTAAGAACATTTTGAATACAGGTTTGCTCAGATCACTTTCTGTGTAGAGAACAGTCTCTCATTCCCTACGTTCCCTGGTTTTAAAAGCACTACTATACTGAATATTGCCTGAGATTTTTCTCTGTGTAGCTCGGAAGACAGTGGCCTTGATTACATGTATTTTTCAAATCTATAGCCCTTTCTCTTGTGAGAGCCATCTGGCTATTCCATGTTTGGTTATGTATGTCTAAATTCTTTGAGGAAGGCAGTTTGCTTCTATGCTGAACAACACTTTGGGAGCTATTGATGATTTTCTTCAACAAGCAATGATCAGACATCTTCAGCCTTAGAATGCATCCAGCTTGTATCTTTGTGGATGGCACATTCGATCTGACCAAAATGACAAGGCAAAATCTGGACTTGGCTTGGATTCAGCCCCAGTCCACCCAAAAGGGTGATTTGTGAGGCGAAAGAACTGCGGACACAATCTACTATTTCTTTTTTTCCTCTGCCATGTCTCCTCAAGAGCCTATGAGCAGAAGAAGGCAAATTCACATCCCAGAACTGGCCTTGATATGACCTTCTTGACCAGGTCGTATACTCTGGAACTAACCAGCAGCCATTGGTTGAGGACTGAGAATGTAACATAAATCGGGTGCATGACTTACTGAGCACATATAGTCCTTGTCTTTCAGAGAATAAAATTAAGGTTGATGGAGTAAGAATACCTTGCCCGTAACTGAGCATGTGGTCCTGCTCTAGAGTTCACCTCTTCCTGATCAGTGCTAGCGGCTGAGCCAGCCTCCCCATTAGCAATAACCAACTCTGGCCACCCAAAGGGAGCTGGGCTCTAAGTTTTGGGATCCCAACTTCTAGGCCAGTCTCACAGCACTGGAAACTCCAGAGGGACAAATGTCTATGCTGCTCATCTACCCCAGTGGTAAGAAAAAGAAAATCACTTTAGAAGGTTAGAAATTAAGCCTCAGAAGTTGATCTGTTTCTTTATGCTCCATGAAACATACATTCTGCTTAGGCAAAGTGGAAAAGAGCACTCTCCAAAACCTATCTCCCTCTTCCATACCCTCATCAACGTCACGACACTCTTATCTTGGGACTCAAGGACTTTTAATGAGGATTTGTGGCAGATGCTACAGTGCTACAAATATAGACAGGACCATCACAGGTAGAACCCTGTGGGGTACCCTCCCCAGTTCCCTTGAAGAAGGATTAGAGGAACCAACATTGGAGGTGATGGCTAACTGGAGACCAGAAAGTACAGGCTGGAAAGTGATGAGGGACTGGTTAAGCCTGGTATGCTGATGCCAAGCCAAGTTGAGCCTCTACAACCATAGAAGGAACTTGGGCTTTGTGCCATGCTGGTATGAGGGCTGTGTCTGGCATTGTGAGTGTACACCTGAATCTGAGACGTAAAATGGGAACTGTGATCTACCTGTCCCTTGAGAACACAGTGAGGTTCCACTGAGTAACCCATAGGAAATGCAGTGAGTAAAAGGTAGCTGTAATTGTCATTGTTATTTTGACATATGGGCCAAAAGCGTCACCATGATCAGTTTGCATTTAAGCAAAGCTATTCAGGAGACAACGTGGCAAAAAGTTTATACAAAATAAGGTTGAAGAGAGAATAAAGGCATATATGGGACAAGAAACGAATCATATTGATATCCCATTATGCAAAGTGAGTATCTATAGATACTAATTCCAACAATTAAAGGGTAAGCAAATTTTGAAGAGGGAACATTAAAACACTGTCTGTCATTAATATTATTTGAATAACATAAGATGTGTTTAATCCTTCAGCAGATAGGAACAAATACAGAAAGCCACGACCAAGATTACATAGAGAGTGAGACAGACATTAGACAGAAAGTTAGAGACCATAAAACACTGAGCCATAAACAGAATGACTCCATCAAATCCCTCCCCTCAAGGCTCAGGGAATACTGCAGAAGAAAAAGAGGAAAGTGTGTAAGCCAAAGGGGATGGAGGACACCAAGAAAAACGTCCCTCTAAATCAACATGATCGAAGCTCCTAAGAGCTTAAGGAGACTGAGGCAGCATGCACAGGGCCTGTACAAAACACAGTAATAGTAATCATAGAGAAGCCGGGATTGTCAATCACACAGGTCTATTTTCTTCAGTTGAAAGAAATGAATGATGCCTGATCACCTGGAATGCTGACGGGACATGGTCATAAAATCTGTTGATCCTTTGTGATTCTATTAGGAGACAGCCTCCACCTGAGTCCCCCAGTATCCTAGGCATTGTTTAGGCCCTACCCCTGAGCATTGTCTCTCAGTGAACAGAACATCCCCACAAAAGAGACCCGATGGACTTTGCATCCTTCACCGATGCAAATCTGTCCTTATGCCTCTCTAGACCCCAGCCCTGAGCTTTGATTATCAGTCAGTAGAGCCCATTCTTATTGTAAAGGTCACGGTTGCTATGCTACCTTACTAGGGAGTTTCTGTGTAGCTGTGCCTAAAATGTTGTTGTGATAATTCTAACAAGGAAACATCTTCCCAAAGTTTTAAATGCTTAAATGTGTAAGAATAAGAAAGCAAGAGGTCAGTTTCTGGAAGATTTTGACCCAGTGCCTGCAAAGATGGTACTGATTCACGTTTCATTCACCTTGTAGTGTTGCAGTATGAAAGATTTCTGCACTAGCCCAGAATGGAGTATAATAAAGGTTTATTTATTAGGGGGTAAACTCACAAAATGTGTTAGGGGATAAGCTCACAGAAAGAGTAGCGACCCACAGTCTTCTGTGTGCGATGGGAACTGGAATCAAATCCAGCAGGGGCCTAAACACACTTTTTACCTGCACATATAATACATGAAACCACGCCCAAAGTGGGCCAGTATCTTAAAGGCTATTAGATGAAGGAGTTTCCACAACAGAGGAAATGATGTGCCTGCCAAAAAAGAGGCTTGTGGGGTTCTCAACAAGAGCCTGCATGTGTCTGCACTGGGCCCTCTTTTTCTATATTATAGCCTCCAGTTTAAAGTTTTAATGGGGTTCCTGAGTGTGCGAATGAGTGGGTCTCTAAGTCTTGTGCCTTCTCTTGGGTTCTTTTCCCTCTTTTTGTTTTACCCAATTCCAATATGTTAGCTCTTGCTTTATATTATTAAATTATATTTTATTTTATTATTATTTCTTATAAACCCTGATTATTCTTTAATGAGAAACAGAAAAGGTATTGATCAGATAGTAAAGGAGGTAGAAAGGAATTGGGAGAGGCAGGGGGAAGGGAAACTATAATCAGGATATACTGCATAAGAAAAAAATATTTTTTAACCAAAGAAAAATTTTTCTATTTATTTATTTTTTAATGGTTTTTATTGAGCTACATTTTTTTTCCAATTCCCTCCCTTCCTCTCCCTTCTTCTTCAACCCTCTCCCATTATCCCCATGCTCCCAATTTACTCAGGACATCTTGTCTTTTTCTACTTCCCATATAGATTAGGTCCACGTATGTCTCACTTAGGGTCCTCTTTGTCCTCTAGGTTCTCTGGGATTGTGAGTTGCAGGCTGATTTTTTTTTTTTTGGCTTTATATCTAAAAGCCACTTATGAGTGAGTACATATTATATTTGTCTTTCTGGGTCTGGAAAGATCTTTTCTAGATCTATCCATTTACTGGCAAATTTCAAGATATCATTTTTTCTGCAATAAAGTACTCCATTGTGTAAATGTACCACATCTTCTTTATCCATTCTTCGGTCAAGGGGCATTTATGTTGTTTCCAGGTTCTGGTATGACAAATAATGCTGTTATAAACATAGTTGAGTGCAAGTCCTTGTGGTATGATTGAGTTTCCTTTGGATATATACCCAAAAATGGTATTGTTGGGTCTTGAGGAAGGTTGTTTCCTAATTTTCTGAGAAATCACCACACTGATTTCCAAAGTGGGTGTACCAGTTTGCACTCCAACCAACAATGAAGGAGTATTCCCTTTACCACACATTCTCTCCAGCATAAGCTGTCATCAGTGTTTTTGATCTTGGCCATTCTTACAGGTGTAAGATGGAATCTCATCTATAAAGGCAAAATGGGTGGAAGAAATATGGAAACAAAATAAAAGGAAAGAGTTGAGTGTAGTGGATGCCCTCTTCTGGATAAAGCAAGGCTGTTGCACCTGTGAACACACAGCATATATGTTATGGTTGTGTAGCTTGGTGTTCTATATAGGACTCATAACAGTGGGAGTAGGGGCTTTCTCTGACTGTTTTTACCTCCATTTAAGACACTTTTCCTTCTACTGGGTTCACTAGTCCTACTGTAATAATATGCCATGTTTGGTTGATATCCTCGGGAAGTTTGCCCTTTCTGAAGGGAAACAGAGGAGGAGTGGTTCTGGGGCAAAGGGGAAGTTGGGGGAGACCTGAGAGAAGAAGAGGGAGGGGAAACTTTAATAATATATAAGACATAATTATATATGTAATATTATAATTTTAATATAAAATATAAGAGAATAATAATGTTTTAAAAAAGAAAGAAAAATCAGGTGTAGAATGGCTGGGGCAGTAGGGTAAGAGTGGGAAGAATTAGGGGAGTGGAAACCATGTTTCAGAACAAATCATATAAAAATATTTATTTCAATAATATATATATAAGCATGCATAACACAAGAATAGTGGTGATACGATGAATAATAGATATCCACTTAACACCCCCTTCTTAGGAATTTTTAGTGCCAGGAAAACAAGCAATCACTGTCAGGAAATGTGTTTCCTTTCATGAAGCAATCAAGACTTAATCAGCCATGCTGATTTTCCTGTCAAACTTTCGATCCCAGAGACATAGAGTTAATTTCATTGTCTATCTACAGCAACCCTGGCACCAAACCTGCTAGAATCCCCATTGCTCCTTTCAAAGTCCCCTGCACCCTCCCTCCGTACACCCTTCCTCCACTTAAAATTCCATTTTTTATTTTAACTATCTCAAATGCTCCAGTAAGTGAGCAGCCATGAAGTGTAGCATGTCTGATAACTCACGGCCTGTTCTCAGGTCCCAGTCACAGCTCTAGTCGGGAAATAAAATGTGCCCTTATCTGGGGAAGGCCAGCGCCAGCAGGAGCTTGGCTTCATAGGTAAGGAGAGAGCTAAGCATATGTTCACTACTTTCTGAAACTCATAGGCATGATTTTTAAAGCATATGACCCAGCTATATCACTCCTGAGCATATCCCAAAAGACTCTACAGCCTGCAAGGCAATATCTGCACATCCATGTTCCTTTTCTCTTACTCATGATAGCAAGGGCATACAACCTGCCTAAATGAATGACAGTTGATAAAAATGTGACATACAATCTCAATGAAATTTTATAAAGCAGTAAAGAAGGAAATTGTTAAAATCACCAGAAAATGAATGGCTCTGGAAATTACTATACTCAGTGAGATCACCTAAGTCCAGAAAGACAAAACACATGTGTTCTTCCTTATACGTGGAACTTGGCAGGGTTGGGGAGAGGGCTCAGTGGATAAAGTTCTTGCTGTGCAAACAAGAGGACCTGAGTTTAGAACTCCAGAACCCGAATTAAAGCTGTATGCCATAGCATGAATCTGTGACCCCAGTGTTCCTCCAGGGACTGGAGAATTCACTGAAGTTCTTGGGCCTCTAGCCTCATATAAAAAGTGAAGAAAATCAAAGACATTTTGTCCTCAAACAAAGGGGAAGTCCAGGACTCTCCCATCCAAGAGTGTCCTCTAAGACCCACACATGCATCATGGCATCATGCCGTGTCAAAGACTTTTCCTAGGGAAATGAGACACACACACCTACTCACTCCAAAACAAAACCCATGGCAGATCAAGGAAATGGTTGCACCAAAGTCCAACTTGGTGAATCAGTGAGTACTCACAATAATGAGATTGCCGCATGATGAGCCTACTTGCAGCAGTGGAATGACTCAAATTCAGCTACATCACTGAAAACCCCATGCCAACGGGAGGGACAACTCATAGAAATAGCAACGCCAGAGCTCTCTGTTCACAGGCAGTCCTGGTGCTTTCTGCACAGTTCTCAGGCAACCGGGGTGCTCTCTGGAGTTTGAAGGCAAACCTGGTATTCTATGCACAGTTCCAGGCAGCTCTACAAACCTGAAACTCTCTTCTCTGTAGCTTTTCTGGCCAGAGTCTTCTCCCCTGACAATTTTTTGTTCTTCCTATAAATCTGGGGAAGGACATTTGAAAATCTTTCATGTTTCCACTTTGCTGAGTAAGTGATATTTGGTTTATCTCTGGAGCCTCAGAAGCTTCCCCTTCTGTCCTAGAGGTAATGTCAGCTCAGAAGAAGGTGCCATACAACATGTACATGGCTGCCTTAGCACACATATAACATGTGCATGCCTAGATCGCACATACACACACACAGGAACTTTGCTATGACGTCATTGTAATCTCATGCCAGCAATCTGCTTCTCCACAAAAGGAGAGGAGAATTTACCCTGGAAACTCTAGCATTATCATTATGAAATATCAAAAGGACAGAAGCTGAAAAGGGGGGTAAAAAATGTATACATAGGAAAAAGCAAAATGGTACTGAAAGAGATCAAATATAATAAAAATCAGTACAAAAAAATTTAAAATAACACAAAGTAAACAGGTTCTTTTGAACAGCAATTATGTGGGATCTTTTAAAGCAAGAAATGAAATGGAGAAAAAAAGGAATAATGTAAGAGACTGGAGGCCAGAAAGAAGACCAGAACCATGGAAAGCACACATTATTTTACTTTAAAAGTTAAAACCTTCTTTTTTACTTAGAGGGAAAGGGGAGATGACGTGGGAAGTCCTTCTGAATATGTGTTGCTTTTATCGGTTAATGAACAAAGAAGCTGCTTTCAGCCAATGGCTTAGCAGAGTAAAGTCAGGCTAAAAGACATATAGAGAGAGAGTAGGCGGAGTCAATGAGATGCCTGGTAGCCACCAGAGGAGAAAGACATGAGCTGCCAGCTGGAAACTTGCCAGTAGGCCACAAGCTTCGTGGCAAAATATAAAATAATGAAAATGGATTAATTCTAGATGTAAGCGCTAGCTAGCAATACGCTAAAGCTATTGGCCAAACAGTATTGCAAATAGTATAGTTTCTGAGTGATTATTTTGGGTCTAAGTAGCCGGGAACAAAAGGGGTAGCCGACAGTTTTATTTTATTATTTTGTTCCTGCTGTTGTTTTGAAACAGGGTTTCTCTGTGTAACAACCCTGGCTGTCCTGGAACTCATATTTTAGATGAGGCTGGCCTTGAACTCACAGAGATCTGCCTGCCTCTGCCTCCTGAGTCCTGGGATTAAAGGTGTGTACCACCACACTGGGCTATGTTTAAAATAATTAAAGAAAAGTTGGCACAGAAAATAAAGGGGGGAAATTTAATTGTGTGTGGTAGTGAATTAGTATTAGTATTCTAGAGGCTAAATACTGAGACAGGAGGCTTTCAAGTTAGAGACTGTCCTGGACAGCATAGCAGGTTTGAGACTAGCCTAACATAGTAACCCTGGGTCAAAACAAGAAGATTAAACAAACCACATGAAATAAAAGTCATTTATAGAAAGATAAGAAAAGAATGTAAAAGATAATAAGGGAATCAAGTTTGTAAATTCATTATTCTCAACAGGGATGATATCACCATCAAGCAGCCAAATTGGTTACAGGGGTGGTGAAATAGGCAAAAACAAATACATTATGTCTGTAATTAAATGCTCCTTGAACTAAACAAGGAGTCTATGATGAAAATAGAAATTCCGGATTAGCATAACACATCTATAAAACAGCCAATGCTAAAACTAAGCCATGGGGTTGGGAAGGAGTGATAAACCAAGCACTAGTAATTTCAAGATAACAAATTATCAGTACTGGATGAGATATTGAACATGCATGTGCATGTGCAAACATGGGAAGAGTCAGACAACAATAACCACCAGGCCCAGTGGGAAGATATTGGAGCACAAACTTCAGTCTGTAAAACATGAGCCAGTGCAAAGAAACAAATGGCAAAGCTGTGTGATTGAAGGGTTAGCAGAGAACAAGAAAGGCATCAGAATTTTACAACACATGATCCATGTTATAAACTTGGATGTTGTCAAAGGACCAAAAGTCAAGGTCACAAGATAAAAGTCAAAGAGAATGGATAAGAACACTAATTTACCCGTATTTCACTGTGAGGAGTCAAGAAAGCCTTAAACAGATTTCTAGTCATAAATTAACTACTTGAAGAGCTGAAACAAGATCATAAATCTCTCATAATATCAATAGGAGAGAAACAACAAAACCAAAATGCTGAAGACAGAAATTATGCTGAAAAACATGGAAAACAGCAGAGTTTTAGATCAAAACAAACATGGGATGGCAGGGCCATGCTGGGGATGTAGCTCAGTGGTACAGTGTTTGAATTGCTTGTGTGGCCCTCCACACTACTGGAAAAGAAGCAAAGAAGGCAGGGTTTAGGCATGCTGAATATGTAATACATACAGAACACATATATGAATGAAATAAATATTACAGAGAGCCTCGAGTTATATTAAAAAGCAAAAACCGTGCTATATAGTTTTTATTACTAGTCAGAAAGACTAAAAATAAGATGACTGATACTGTTTCTGGGACTTTTTGTTTTATTTTGGTTTTGTGTTTACTTACATGCCTCTACCAGACAATAATCAAAATTTTAAAAACACTAAACAATCTGGGCAGTGGTCGCACACGCTTTTAATCTCAGCACTTGGGAGTCAGAGGTAGGTAGATCTCCATGAGTTCAAGGCCAGCCTGGTCTACAGACCAAGTTCCAAGACAGTCAGAGCTACACAGAAAGACCCTGTAATGAAAAACCAAAATAAATAAATAAATAAAAACTACTAAACAAAGCAACAGTATATATTATAAAAATATTCCATCTTACAATGATGACTCCTTTTCTATTTTCTTTTCCAGTAATTGTAACATTAGAAGACACACAGCTTCAAATGTATCAAATTTTAAGAGAATTATCTAAGTAAAGGAGGTTTTTTATTATTTCTTTAAATCCAAGCCAGTCCAATGATCAGAACATAAGCAAGGATATAAAGACTCATGAATCTAATTCACTAGATTAACATTTGCATAACTCGCTTACCCTGAACAGAGAGAGGGTATACCATTTCAAATACTTATAAAAATGCATTTCCCAAACCCGCCATATATTAGGCACAAGAAAAGTCAACAAAACACAGAGTAATAATATCAACGACCACACTTTCTGGTTATACTACAATAAATACAGAAATGGGTAATAAAACCAGTCATCTGAAAATGCTATAGCCCATTCTTCAACAGTCCAGGTCATGAGTTTGCTACTGGACTCAGAATAATGAATATCTGGGAAATTATAACATCGATGGTGCTGCATTAATAAAAGCCCACAGGAGACATGTGCAGCTGAAAACCGGGGAAAATGTTAGGTGCCATACACTTCTGTTGCTAAATAAGTGTCTAGATCAATAATTTAAAAAATAACCCAAGGAAACAGAAGGAATGCATCATTTAGTGTTAAAGCAGAAACTGGTATGCTTAGAGATTATTCTTAAAGTAATACACCATAATACAGATGAATAGATAGATAGATAGATAGATAGATAGATAGATAGATAGATAGATAGATAGACCAACAGATAGATAGTAGATAGAAAGATCAGCAACTAGCCTAAACAAAACAATAAAAATGCAAAAGCGAAAATACATGTAACTAGCAACGTAAGAAAGCTCACATGGAGAAAGTGTTTAAAATTTATGAATACATTGGTTTTTGTTTGTATGCTTGTTTTTATTTATTCATTTTTATGTTTTTAAAAAGAAAACAAACCATCTTTTTTCACCATACATACCAATCCAAGTTCCCACTCCCTCCCCTCCTCCCACTCTCTCCACCTACTCCCTACCCCACCCCCCCCCCCCCATCCACTCCTTAGAGAGATTAAGAAACACTGCCTTGGGGCAGGTCCAAGGCCCTCTCCACTATATCCAGGCTGAGCAAGGCATTCATCCAAAGAGAGCAGACTCCCAAAAGGCCAATACAAGCAATAGGGATAAATCCTGGTGCCCCTGCCAGTGCCCCCCCCCCAGTCTGTCCCAGCCAAGCAATTGTCAACCACATTCAGAGGGACTAATTTGGTCCTATACTTGGTCCTTCCCAGGCTAGCTGGAGTTGGTGAGCTCCCATTAGCTCAGGTAGACTGTTTCAGAGGGTGTGCTCTTTGATTGACATCTTTGCTCACATTCTCACTCCTCCCACTCTTCAATTGGACTTTGGGAGCTCAGTCTGGTGCTCCGATGTGGGTCTCTGGCTCTGTTTCCATCAGTTACTGGATGAAGGTTTTATGGTGCTTTTTAAGACATTCATCACTCTGACTACAGCGTAAGGCCAGCTCTGGCATCCTTTCTTCTATTGACCAGGGTCCCAGCTGGAGCCCTGTGGTCTCCTGGGAATTTCTCTAGAGCCAAGTTTCTTGCTAGCCCCATAATGGCTCTCACAATCAAGATATCTTCTTCCTTGCTCTCATCACCGTCCTTCCTCCATCTTGACCACCCTGCTCCTTCAAGTTCTCCACGTCCTTCCTCTTCTTTTCTCCTCTTCCACCCTCCTTTCTCCCTCCACCCCTATGTTCCCAATTTTATCAGGTGATATAGTCAATTTCGACTTTCCAGGTGGATTTATATGTTTTTCTTAGTGTTCACCTTGTTACTTAGCTTCTCTAGGATCATGAACTATAGGCTCAATATCCTTTGTTTATAGCTAGCATTCACTTATGAGTGAATATATTTCATATTCATCTTTTTGGGTCTGTTTTACCTGGCTAGGGATGTCGAACATTTCCTTAAGTGTCTTTCAGCCATTTGATATTCTTCTGTTGAGAATTCTCTGTTTAGTACTATACCCCATTTTTAACTGGCACAGGAGACCAATTTCTTAAATATAACTCCAGTAGCACAAACACTGAGAGCAAGAATAAGTAAATGGGACCTCCTGAAACTGAGAAGCTTCTGTAAAGCATAGGACACAGTCAATAAGATAAAAAGGCATCCTACTGAATGGGAAAAGATCTTCATCAACCCCACATCAGACAAAGACTGATCTCTAAAATTTGAATTTTTAGATGAAATGGTCTTTTCTATGAAATAATAAACTATGAAAATTGAGTTCACATACTTAATTCCTTTACTGACTGTAGATTTATCACCGCTTCCAGAGCCAAAGAACTACTCTCCATACCCTCCCCCACACAAAAATATGTCACAAAAGATACATAAATGATTTTCCTAATTAAAGGAACAAATGATGTGATCTTATTTTAACAATCTTCCACTGTACAGGAAGAAAGGGAGCGGTCCGAATTCAGATCCGTCTTACCAATTAATACCCATGCAAAAATCTCTAATGTAACCTATGTAAATACTGAAAACATGTTTTGTGACAAACAGTACTCACTCAGAAAAAAAAGCAAAAGTTTTTTGTAGTATGAGCTGTGGGCTTCTTCCTGCCACCCAGCTCCCGGCTGCCTGGCCAGCTTATGCCCCGAAATAACAACACACAAATTGTATTCTTTTAAACACTGCTTGGCCCATTATGTCTAGCCTCTTCTTGGCTAACTCTCTTGACTAACCCATCTTTAGTAAACTGTGTAGCACCAGTCTTACCGGGAAAGATTCAGCATGTCAGACCTGGCGGCTTGCTCCATTGCATCTGCCCCAGAGAGGAGAGCTATCGAATCGGAGCTCACTTCCTCTTCCTCCCAGCATTCTGTTCTGTTTACTCCACCCACCTATGTTCTAACCTATCAGGGCCAAGCAGTTTCTTTATTAATTAACCAATGACCTCCTCCATCAGTCCTTGAACTTACACCTGATCTTAATCACTTCTTCCTGGGCCAGCCTTGCAGAAGACCCCCTAACCTCTGGGTTCACCCCTCCATAATCCCCTAACAGTTCCAGTGTGTCTGTCATGTTGTCAACAGAGTGAGCTTCCTCATAATTCAGCTACATTTTGTTTACTTATACCCGCAGTCTTTGGAATAAAGTTGAAAGTCCTGATGGTGCCCTGTGTGGAGGGCTCTGTAAGCCTACACCCTATTTTCCAGCCATGTGTCATGGTTGACTCTGTAGCCATTGTGTCCTGCTTTGGGATCCTCACTCCATTTTTACTGCTTCTTGCCCACGTGCCTCCGTTTCATAGGCTTTGTCCACCTGAAATGCATTTCTTGCTGCTTCTGTCTTCTGAGTTTATTCGGGCATCACCTTCTCAATGAAGTCTTCTCTGTTCCCCTTGGTTATGTTGGTTTACCTTGTCATATTTCCAGTAGCACCATGAGCAGACCTTAGAAGGACTCATCACAGAGTGTAGGGCTAGTTAGAATGCATGGCACCTACCACTGCACATGCAACTTTCTTAGAGATAAAGGAGTTTTTTTTCACTTGCTTTGAACATATACCTGGGGTATCACAGGCAGTAAAGATGAAAGAATGAGTCTGGAAGGCAACTATGTTCAAATTAAGAAAGACACAAGCAAGGGGAATGAAATGACCCAGGATTCAATATTTTGAAGGTTTAATTTAAGACTAAAAATGTCATCTTCTGACCATGAGAGAATCCCACCCCAGTGTTGTCCTCACTTAAGAAAGGAGTGATTATCTCGGAGAATGGTGTGTCCTCAGGTTTCTTCCTAACTTTGGGATGATTAGAAATGAAATTTTATAGTGTGATGAGAACAGAATGTTGGATATAAAATGATGCATTTAGAAATTTAGTGAGAAGTACAGTTTTTTTCCCCAACATTACACAGCCCTGGTTGAACATTCTAAGCAAGGGTCATCATATTCCACACCATGTTATTTTCTATTGAGGGTTTTAGCAGAATTTCAAGGAAGAAACCACTTCTCTCAGGAAGCTACTACTCTGAGAGATTCCTTCGTGGGACCTTTGGACAGTCCAGTATGAATATATACTCAATTATATATCTTTTATACGATTTACTCCTCTAAAATATTATTTTAAAACTACTCTAAAACTTATTAACAGAACAGTGTTCTGACTTGCAGTCTTAACTTTACAAATGAGAGACAGAATGTGACGGGTTAGATGAGTTTGCCACATCAGTAGTTATTAAGACCTAGAAGCACTATGTAAACATTTAAATCCTAAAGTCAATGTTTCTTATTGCTAAAGAACGGCACTAGTAATCTGTGTTTTGCTGTGCAGTGTGGAAGGCTGGGTATCTAGTTTTAAATATCTTGAATGAATATTAGTTACTATTTTATTCAATTATCTGGCATAGAAAGGTTTCAGATATCCTAGGACATTACTCAAAGCTAAGACCTTAAAACCCAATATTAACAAGACAACCAACATTCACAGAAATTTAGTGGACACGTATCCAGGCAGACTAAAAACTGCCTAGCAGATCTCCACTCTAATCAAATTCTTTGTAAATAAATCACAAATCAAATGAAGTTTGATAGTTCAAATGCAACGGGGAACAATGGAAGTTAACTTCACAGTCCACCTATGTACTAACTCAAGTACCATCTGTTTATCTATTGCACGATTATACTCCAAGTTGGGCAATATTCAGCCCACTGGAAAACCCTTCCACCAAGATTAAATGTTTAAAAGTTGGTAAGGATTGCCACGCAAGAGTCATCAGCTATGCGTTGTAGAATGTACTTTTAGAGAGTATTTTTGAAAAAAACATTATTGGACTAGAGAGATATCTCAGTGGGTAAAGGCACTTGCCACCAAGCCTGATGATGTGACCTGTGTTTGATTCCACAAAGTGGAAGGAGAAACGTTACTCCTTTAATTGTGACTAACCTCCATATGTGTATGATGGTATACCATACATACATACATACATACATACATACATATATACATACACACATACATACAGTAAAAAGAATTGTTAACTACTGACAGAAGGTAGCAGATTCTGGTTGGTTTATTGCTTGTTGTTTTGGGAGATATTTGTAAGGTAGGAAAGCATTAGAAAAAAGTTTATTGGTTTGTGTCTTTGTTTTCAGAAAACCTCATAAATAAAAAATATATTAAGGCTAAGATGAAATTACCACATGAAACCACAGATCAAGTACCCAGGCATAGACTGCAGTTTTACTTGGAGATGCCTCAGGCTGTTCTGCAAGGTTTCCTATACCTGTGGGAAAACACTAGAAGTACATTATTAAGAATTTCATATGTACTATTTCAGTTTTTATAAAACTCAGCTTTTAAAAACACATTCAATATTATCTTTGGTTAAGTCTTTTCTAATCCAAATTAGACACTTTAGAAGGCAGCTAATTTTGTTCTTATTTTATATGGAAATTACTACATTCTCTTTAATATCATGTGTTTTCTTCCTCTTCTGTATGGGAATCAAGTTCATGTATGTACTACTTAATGTATGTGAGGACTGTTTTTGGTTGTCAACTGACTATATCTGGAATGAGCTACAATCCAGAAATGGAGGGCACACCTGTTATTCTAATCTTGAGGCAGGAAGACACACCTTTAATCTGGGCTACACCGTCTGCTGGAATCTGATGTAAAGACTTGGAAGAAGGAAGGTTTTGTTTTTCTTTGCCTGCTTTCCCTCACCTCACCAGAACATCCATTCCTTAAGTGGCATTAGGGCCCACTTCTCTGGGATTCCAGAAAAACAGAAGACCAGCTGAGACACTCAACCTTGTGGGACTGAGCAGCATCTATATTCTTGGACTTTCCATTCATAATCTATCAGTCATTGTTGAATTGGTTGTACTGCAGCCTATAAGTCATTCCAATAAATTCCCTTTATATAAATATATATATATACATATGTAGATACATAGATAGATGATAGATTATAGTATCAATAGATAAAGTTATACATGAGGGAGAGAGAGAAAGAGAGAGAGAGAGAGTCACTTCATAAATTCTGTGACTCTAAAGAACCCTGACTAATACAATACCCAGTTGATGGGACACAATAGCCTCATCAGTGAAGAAAGAAAGGGAAGAAAAAAGAGCAGTAGAGATGAGCTCAATGTGGAAGACATGGAATAAGGATAAACCAGGTAAGTTGAGAGATCATTACTATCACCACACGAGTTATGGAACCTTTGTCATAATGGAAGAGAATTCAAGAGTGATATCAAGGCAAAGAACTTTCAAATCTGTTCTGTGTGTGCTTATAGTAAATTACACTCCACTTTTATTTCAGCACACAAGCCCCAAAGGATGCTTTTGTCTCTTGTGCTGAAAGAGACAAAAGTCTTCATCAAGACCCTAGTTGGCACACTTCAGTGAGTATTATCACATGCCCAGATAAACTGTGCATAACTGTTAAATTCAAGATTAAGGGCAAGAACTGAGCATCACTCAGAGTGTTTCACCTGAATTTCCTTTGTTTTCCCCTAGATATTCTTTCCAAGTATGTTGTTCATGTCCTAATCTTGCACCAGAGGAAGATGTAACTATGTGTAATCTAGTCTACCCACAGAAGACCACTGTGGAGGAAAGAAAGTCTAAGAAATACAGCACAGAGAGAAACAGAGCAGTACCCAAACGGATTAGTCAGGGTTCTCTAGAGAAGCAGAATTTATAGAATGAACCTTTTTACAACCATTTTAGAAAGAAAGAAAGAAAGATAGATAGATAGATAGATAGATAGATAGATAGATAGATAGATAGACAGACAGACAGACAGACAGACAGACAGACAGACAGACAGACAGATAGATAGATAGATAGATAGATAGATAGATAGATCCCAACTAATTCAACAATGGTGGGCTATCAACAGAAAGTCAAAACATCCAGAAGTTGCTCAGTTCCCAAGGCCAAATGTCTCATGTGGTCTTCAGTTGGCACTGGAGTCTTAAAGACAAGGGCAAGCAGGCAAAAAAAAAAAAAATCTTGCTTATTCCATATCCTTATAATGGCTTCCAGCAGGTGTGACCCAGATTAAATGTGTGCCTTCATGCCTCATAGGTCCAGATTAAAAGTGAATTCACCCACTTTGAACCAAGTAAAAACAGTCTCTCACACGTGTACCTTCCATTTATGGATTATATTTCATTCTAGATGTAGTCAAGTTGAAAACCAAAAATAGCCATCATAGACCCACCCTTTGTCAGCTTAACACATAATCATATCTCCATAGGCCATGACTAATTTCCAAATGAAAACAATAACCAGGTCATAATAACACCTAAACATATCTATCCCATGTACAATTGCAAACACATTATATATTTAACAAGGTTATAATGACACCTAACATGATAGAACTGTCCCTCATCTGACTGACCACACAAATTTAGAACAGGTGACACTGTTTCTTCTGGGACATGATAAAGAAATTGAAAGAAAACATAAATATCTGTACTAAAATATTCTTTTTTTGGTGTTTTTTCGAGACAGGGTTTCTCTGTGGTTTTGGAACCCAGCTCTTGTAGACCAGGCTGGTCTCGAACTCACAGAGATCCGCCTGCCTCTGCCTCCCAAGTGCTGGGATTGAAGGCATGTGCCACCACCGCCCAGCTGTACTAAAATATTCTTAACAAAATACAACAAAAGCACTCATGTCAGCTATAGTCCTCTTTTCTGTAACTGGTCTTGTGGCCTTAGCTGGTATTTATGACTATCTTCCTCTACTATCCATTCTGTATTTCCTCCATCCTCAGCAAGTACCGCAGCAAGTCTTGGTTCTTTTCCTGGAGGAGTAAGCATTCATTCCTGATGGCTCCGTGTCCTCTGTCATCCTTCCTGGACTAGGTTGTTGTAGTTTACTATTGACTAATCATACTACATGATAGAACCAAGATCCTAAAGGATCTCCTGTACTCCAGACAGAAAATCTTTCTTATCTCCATTGTGGAGAAGCAATGCAACTTCCCCATAGTCATCTGGATCAATCATCCCTCCTGGCAGAGTCACGGGAAGTGGAGCAGGAAGAGAGAGAGAGAGAGAGAGAGAGAGAGAGAGAGAGAGAGAGAGAGAGAGAGAGAGAGAGAGAGAGAGAGAGAGAGGAGGGAAGTGGCCGTTTTTTTTTTTAAGAGAGAGACCACGCCCCAATGGGCTGGTATCTCAGCGGCTATTGGTTAGAGGAGCGGAAGGACCTCCCGCAACACCTCCCTATCCTGGAACAAAAATTTCTAGGCTGTAAGAACTTAAGGTCACAGGAACAGGAAGTAAAAATTTTCCTAGTGGGTCACTAGGGTTGACAGTGAGTGGAATTATTCCATTATCTACCTCTTGATCCCTGGACCTGTGGGTCCTGGCTGTGGGAGAAATCATATATTGAATGCTGATTGGAAACATATATTTCCTTCTGGGGAACCTACGCTAGCCTTTCGAGCTACTGTGACTTAACTGGCACTGTAACTGAATCTACAAAAGGCTATTCTATCTTTCTTTCAAGCCAGCTGCTTCAGGATGGTAGAGAACGTTGTGAGACTAGTGGATTCCATGACTGTGGGCCCATTGCCAAACTGTAAAGTGAGTTCCTCGGTCAGAAGAGGTACTGAGTGGAATACCATGAGGGTGGATAAGGCATTCTGTAAGTCCACAGATGCAAGTTTTGGCTGAAGCATTATGTGCAGTGAAGTCAAATCTATAACCAGAATAACCATCAACTCCAATAAAGATAATGTGTTTTCCTTTCCATGGAAAAGTGGTCCAATGTAATCAATCTGCCACAAGATCACTGGCTGGTCACACCAGGGAATGGTATCATATCTGGGATGTGTTATTAGTTGTGTATTATTTTACTCTTTTGGGTTTTTGAGGGGCCCATCACCCAGCTCCCAAATAAATAACACACAGAAGTTTATTCTTAGTTACAAGCCTTAGCTGCTTGTTTCTTGCCAGCTTTTTAAAAATTATCCTGACTACTTTTTGCCGCTGGGGCTTTTATGGCTTTTATCTTTCTCTATTTCTGTATACCTTTCTTTACTTCTTTCTCCATGGCTTGTTGTGTAGCTGGATGGCTGGTCCCAGACATCCTCCTTTCCTTGTTCTCTCGTTGCTCCTAATCCTCAGTTCTCCTTCTAGGTTTTTTTTTTTTTTGGTTTTTCGAGACAGGGTTTCTCTGCAGCTTTGGAACCTGTCCTGGAACTTCTCTGCCAGTCCTGCCTATCCTTGCTCCTGCCTCACTATTGGCCATTAAGACTTTTATTAGACCATCAGATATTTTAGACAGTCACAGTAACACATTTTCACAGAGTTAAACAAATGCAGCATAAACAAAAGCAACACACCTTAAAATAATATCACCCAACAGGGTCCCAAAGTTGTTCTCTGTTGTTGGCAGATCTGACACTCAGCAGCAGCTGTAGCCAGGTCAGCCTTGGTGAGTGGAAGCCCATGTTGTTAAGCCCATGCGTAACCCTTATCTCTGCCACTATGGCCACTTTGTTCATGAGCCCATTGGGCAATGACAGAAATGCCATGTCCTTCCTGATAGAGACTGTCTGTCCACAGAATGGGTTGTCCTATCTGCTTGACTGAGTTCATCCTCAACTAAAGTCATCCTCAACTAAAAACACTCAGTTTCCACTAAGGCCAAATAGCAAACAAAGAGCTGTCTTTCAAGGGGTAAATAGAAGTCAACAGATGATGATAGAGCCTTGCTCCAAAATCCCAAAGATGTCTTCTGTGATTCACCTATAGCAGTCTGCCCAAGACTCCAAACAGCATCCTTAGCTGCCACTGACACCTCAGGTACCATTGGATCTGCTAAGTAATATGGTCCGAGTGTTAGAGCAGCCCGCACAGTAGCCTGGACTTGTTGAAGCACCTTCTCCAGTACAATGCCCCACACAAAACTAGAAGCTTTCTGAGTCACTTGGTATATGGACCAGAGTCACACACCCAAGTAAGGAAAATGCTGTCTCCAGAATTCAAATAGCCCCACTAAATGTTGTGCCTCTTTCTTGGTGGTGGGAGGAGTCATGTGCAATAACTTACCATTCACCTTTGCATTCTCCAAACTAATGGACTAGGAAATTCACTAGGTGGCATGCTCTTGAATTTTGGTTGAAGTTATTTCCCATATATGTGTTACCAGCAAGTCCAAAGTGATTGATGCCTCTTGCTCACTTGTCAACAATATAGTGTACCAATGTGATATTTTGTGGAAGAGACAGACAATTGAGATCACCTCTAACTAAGTTGTGACACAAGGCTAGAGAGCCATTATATCCTCAAGGTAAAACTATAAAAGTATACTTCCAGCCTTCCTAACTGAAACCAAATTGCTTCTGGTGGTCCTTATGGGCAGGTACTGAGAAAAAGGCAGTTTCTAAATTAATCGCTACTACTAACCATGTACCAGGATATGTGTTAAATTTGTTTAAGTAAGGAGATCACATCTGTAATTGGAGTCACTACCTGATTGAGTCTTTGATAATCAACTGTCATTCTCCATGATCCGGCTGTCTTCTTCACTGGCCAGATAGGAGAGTTAATGGGAGAACTGGTGGGAACCACACCCCCACATCTTTCAAGTCCTTGATTAAGGCACTAATTTCTGCAGTTCCTCCAGGAATACAATACTGCTATAATTCATTATTTTCCTTTGCAGAGGCAACCCTAAAGGTTTCCATTTAGCCATTCCAGTCATAATAGCCCTCAATCCATAGATCAGGAAACCAATGTGAGAATTCCACCATATATGTGTGTGTATGTGTGTGTTACATATATGAAGAATTTAATAAAATAAATACATGTAACATTTTATTAGATTTTTATAATTTATACATACTCCAATGTTTATACACACACATATATATATGTGTGTGTGTGTATATATATATATATATATATATACATATATATATCCCAATTATACATTCTGACATTCTGAAACCAGGAAAAATAACTATAGGATGAGTTTGGGGACCCACTGGACATACTGTGAGTCAGACTTCACCTCCATTAATCACCTGACTTCTATAAGCCTCTACTTTAACTGGAGGACCACAGTGTTTCTTGAAATCTCCCAAAATCAACATCAATTCAGAACCAGTGTCCAACACACTCTGGAAAGTCTGATTGTTTCCCTTCCCCCAGTGTGCAGTTACTCTTGTAAAAGGTTGTAGGCCCCTCTGGGGAAAGACTGGAGAAAGGCTAACAGTAAAACCTTCAGGTATTTTATCAAGCTCATTCCTCAGTGGAATTTGACCACCCCTTCATTCAAGGGGTTCTGGGTCTGCAATCTGGGAATTGACTTATGGGCTGTGATTCTCTTTTGCCATGATTCAATGTAGCCTTTCCTTCAGTTGTTTGAGAATTTTTCCTTTTATACAGATCAAACAAAAGTTCAGCAGAATTTTATCTGTTTCATGCCTGGAAACACGATGATTGATTAGCCAGTACCAAAGGTTCATATAAGTCATGCCACCATTGTTATGATCTGCTGCTGGCTTGTCCTATAACCTGGATATCCTGTCCTTTTACGAGGCAAGCCCCTCCCACTCCCCCTCCCTTCTGCCAAGGCAAGCAGATCTTCTGCCTCCTCCAGCCTGCCTCTCTCTCTTCCTGTCCTGTCCCTCTTCTGAAGAGGTAGCTGCTGCCTCTCCCTCTTCTCTCTCTCTTTTCTCCTTTTCTTCCATAACCCACTAAATACACTCTATACCTAAATTCTCTCTCTCTCTCTCTCTCTCTCTCTCTCTCTCTCTCTCTCTCTCTCTCTCTCTCTCTTTCTCCATGGCATATCTATCTGTCTTTCACCCACTGGTGGGACATACTGCCTTTCGTGGCCCACCGCTGCCAGGCTCAGGTCACCCACTTGGTCCCCCACCTGCCAAAGGGACTCGCTGAGGCCTTGGATTACCCACCGGCCCCAAGTGACCCACCCTGACTCCTCGTAGGACCAGCTGCCCATTTTGCTTTTTAGAGAATAAGAATCCACAAAACCCACTTTGCCTATACTGACCATTATGGGTTAGGCCATTATGAACATCGCTTTGTCTATGCTGCCCTTACAATAACTACAATCACCTTGTCCTTGGTTATTCACCTGCCCTCACTTGTGTCTTTGACTAGTGAAGAGTGTGTCTTCAGGGCCTTCCCAGTGTGGAGGATTAAGCTTTCCACAGTGTACCTACTCTAGCATTCCCATTTCCCTGAGCCTGAAAAATCCCTTCAACAACACTAAGCCAAGGGATATCAGGCATCTCCAACTCCTTTCCAGTAGGCCATTTTTTACCAAATGCTTCACCAGCCACACTGATAGACTTTTGGCACCTTTTTCAAAAATGCATGCTTCCATGCTAAACCTAGAATCTCCACTCTGAGGGCCCATATCGATAAACTCAGGCGGATCCAGTTTTATGTTCCACCATTATCCCACACTCTAAAAATCCACTCCCACAATATTCCCCAGACTTCTGTATGAATTAATTAGCAAATCCATTAAGCTCTTTAGTAGTATAGTATGCCTTCTCATGGACTGCACTTTCTAACTCCCCTCTTGGACTTGCTTTGTCTTGAGTTCGCTTATAGGTCTAGTGGCAACTATTGGGGGACATCAATATTATCTTACCAGCCATTTCCTTCAGAGAAGGTCACTACTGGTTTAGCAGACAATGAAGGGTTAGTTTCCTTAATTGAAGGTAAAAGAGACAATACTTCAGGGGGTGGTTGGGTGAGCTCATCTTCTTCTGAGGGTGGAAAGACTACTTCGTCAGGTGAGATAAACCCTTGGGAACCTGAGGATTCAAAGTTCTTAGCTTCAGTAGGGTCCTCCCACACATCCCCATCCCAAGTTTCAGGATCTCATTCTTTTACCAATGAATGACCCTACTTTAATGGCCAACATTCTATGAGGTGGGGACTTGAATTTTCTCTGTAATTCAGCCAACCTTACAATGAGAGCCTTAGTTTCATTTTCTGCAACTTGAGCTCTGTGGTTGCTGGATAGAAGATTCTCTTAGACGTCTTTAGACCGTTCATGTGCATCTGGAGACTGTCAATTTTATCCCTAGCGTCATTGTTTTCCTGTACTGTATTCTGAGATGCTAGGAGTGAGTTAATTTTATCACAAAGCTCATTCCTAACCTTTGTCAATTGGTCTAGGGATGCCAAGAACAACCAACCAGCATCACCATTTCCCTTATTTTTCCATAAACTGTTAAAAGTTTTATATACAGAGTCACGAATTGTTGCTCCCACAATCGGTGAATCAGACTAATCAAATGCATTTGTCTCCTTAAGTTTGTAAAAATAGCTCACTTTGTAGACTTTTAGTACAATCCTAACTTCCAGGAGAGTCTTCAGTAACCAGATAAGCTTTGGTACTTGTAGGTGTTGGCAAATTGAAAAGTCTATTCCAGATACTTATGAGGTTCATCCTTATACAATTACTACTATAGAACCACTTCTGGAACCAGAATCTATATTAGTCAGGGTTCTCTAGAGTAGCAGGACTTATAGAACAGATAGATAGATAGATAGATAGATAGATAGATAGATAGATAGACAGATAGATAGATAGATAGATTCAGAGGCTATGGTCCAACTCATCCAATAATGGTGAGCTATGAACAGTAAGTGCAAGAATCCAGAAGTTGCTCAGTCCACAAGGCTAAAAGTCTCAGTTGGTCTTCAATAGACACTGGAATTCTGAAGAAGTCGGCTGTCATGCCAGTGAAGGAATGGACTTGCTAATAAGGCAAGAGCAGGCAAGCAAAGGACAGAACTTCCTTCTTCTGTGTCCTTATCCAGGCTTCCAGAAGAAGATGTGTCTTCCAGTCTCAAGATCCAGATCAAAGGTGTGTGTATTCCTGCCTCAAAGATCCAGATTATAAGATCCACTCACTTTAAACCAAGCAAAAAATTACTCAAAGGTGTGTATTCCATTTCTGGACTGTAGTTCATTCCAGATGTAGTCAAGGTAACAGCTTGCCATCATACAAAATTAGCAATGGAAACCTCACTTGAGATTATGTAAAAATTTCAAGATTTCTAAGTTATAATTAGAGGATCTATAAATCATATAAGAAAAAATTTAAACAAAAATCACTGTATGAAGGAGTAGGAGGTTTAGCTGGGAAGCAGAGGATAGGGAGATGTGAGAGAGTGTTTATCAAAATCAAAGGTTCATTAGGAAGTCCTATGAAACCCTACTGCTTTGGATTCAAACTAAAACATATGAGATCATATGTGAGAAGAGTGATACCCTACATGGCTGAGTAATGCTGTGCCTAATAGCCATGAGTTCAGACAAAATCCTACTGCAAGGTGGGGAATACCTATTATGATCCAGGTATTATGCTGGCCCACCCCTGCCAGCCAGCAGGATGCATCTGCCAACATTCAGGCAAATATTTAGTCAGTCCAGGGGCTGTGGGAGAATGGTTTGTATTCTGTCAATTACATTTTAAATAAATGCTGATTGGCCAGTAGCCATGCAGGAAGTACAGGCAGGACAACCAGTCAGGAAGTAGAGGTGGATCAATGAGAACAGGAGTATTCTGAGAAGGAAGCTCTTTCTGCAGTTGTGAGCCAGCCACAGAAGAAGCAAGATGTGGCTTCCTTGCTGAAAAAGATACCGAGCCATGTGGCTAGCATAGACAAGAATAATGGGCTAATATAAGTTATAAGAATTAATAAGAAGCCTGAGCTAATGGAGCAATCAGTTTATAATTAATGTAGACCTCTGTACAATTTCTTTGGGACTTAACGATTGTGGGAACCGGGCAGGACAGAAAACTCTCAGACAACAAGGGCCCCTATGCCACACAGCATTATGTCATGCATTACAAGGTCATATCTTGCATTGTGTGTCTATGTCAAGCATTGTGTAACTGTGTAAGAATCTGTGTTCATGCACAAAGGGTCCCTTATAAGCAAGTTCTGCTTGCCCCTCCCTCTCTTACACACCACTTTTCTCTCCCAGTCGACTGTCTCTAATCCCCTTTTCACCTCCCTATCATAAACTCCCACATAGGTTAGTTATATATTATGATTCGTTCTCTCTCTATGCCTGCTGGACAACTACAATACCTCCCTGTGAACTGTTGGCCAGAAAGGCTCCAGAGGCTCCAAAATACAGTAGGATCTTATCATTCATCTTGGTTGCCAACCAGAACAAGTTGATAAGACTCTATTATTGAAGAGACCACATATCTTGGGCACAAAATATAGAAGAATCAAACTGTGACTGAACTGGAAGCAATGGTCTTACCTGACTGAGAATTCTATGAATTACAACACCAACCTGTAAGACAAGATGTGCCTATTCCTGTAATAGTAGTTTTTCTATGGGCAACCAGGAACTCTATGGTTGGTTCTGAGACCCATTCCTAAAGATATTCTCAATGCTTAGTTAGCACTGTAAACCCAGTTTAAAAGCTCATGGGTTCTATGTGTACTCAAAAATAAATGTATAAATCTAAATATTTGATGCTAAATTACACATAAATAAGAACGTGTGGCAAAGATCTCACAGACTGTGCTAAAATGAAATGAGAAATCATGTTCAAATTCGTAACTTTACAAAAAGGAGAGAACTGGGGTTCTGAGATTTCCCTTAGTTGAAAATCTTTGAATTTACATAAGAATGGGACTCTAAACTCCATCATGAATGCTCTCTTCTTTCCAAACACTTAAAATTATTCATCAAGAACTACTGGAAAATAATCCTAAAATGTTTAAGATTTGAGGAGAAGCATAAGTCTTGTAAAACCTACTTCATGAAAGGTGTCTTTTCACTTCTCATTTTTAATAGTCAATTTTTTAAAAAAAATCAAATATCTGAGTGTGGTGGTACATGCATACCCATTATTCCAGCTTTTGTAAAGTGGAGGCAGGAAGATGAGACAGTCAAGGACCACCTCAGCTAAGTAGATAGCTCAAAACCAGTCAGGGATACATACACCCTTGCCTAAAATAAAATAAAATATGTAATATCCAGAATTATTTTAACACTAGAAATAATTTACATGTGTATTTGAATTATAAATTTAAATAATAAACTACTTTCCTCCCTTCTCTAACAATTTAAAATCAAATTAATTCATATAAGAAGGGTGTGTGTGTGTGTGTGTGTGTGTGTGTGTGTGTGTCTGCCATAGCTACAGAGAGAAGAGGTTCCAGGTTCTTATGGTTAGTATCTCATGAGGTCATTAAGGGCCCTTGAAGGCTTCAGCTGGCACTGATTACCGATGACGGTGTGTATTTGCTTATTAACATTGCTTATGGGGAGGCAGGTAAGTGATACAAGACCCTCCCAATCTGGCAAACTGGGATCTCATGGCTGCAAATAGAGCAGATGTACCAAGAGGAGTCTCACACTTGTTTAGGTTAAACTCTAACTAATGAAGGTCTCGGCTCAAACTCAAAGCAGGAGGGAGAAGTACCAGATACAGAAAGCTGTTATCCTCTTAGAGGCAGGCAACAGATTTAGCTGGGTATTAGGATCTCAGTAAGAGTTAAAATTGCAGTACGAGCAACAGTAAATGCAACTGCCTTAAGTAGCCTCAGATGCTCCCATTTCTACCCCTCACCCATTACTCAAAATTTCCTATATTAAACTTCCAAACTGATATAGCAGCCGGGGTGAGGGAGGAGTTGGCATAAGTGACTGTACCCATTTGCATGCAGTTTCTGCTCAAGGTTGGCAGAGCTCCTTCTATGATATTTTTTGGGTGGCACATACAGCAAACCCTGCTGAATCTGGCTTTGGGGGTTTATGTAAATCAGTATTGCACATTAGACTACTGATCCCATGGAACCACACGCACCAAGAATAAATTAGACTCTCGGTGGTGTATAACGTGGGCATGAGTATCCTTTAAAATCCCCTCTGTGAGTCTAGCACGCTGCCAGGACTGGCAGTCATTTGTACACTAAACATCTGATTGCCCAACTCTCAATTAGCCAGCGAGGGCCCAACACTTTGAATTTGATTGCTTTAAAATTTACCCAGGTGACTTATAGCATACTTCTAAATAAAATATTATTGGCAGTAAGATAACCACTGTTTGAGGTAGGGATGCTGTGTCAGCTTCCTCTTGGAGAACATTGCTCAAGAAATGAATACACGCTAAACAAAAATATTGCATAGACATGTGGGGGTTTGTATTGCTTTCTATCTATTTCTGGAGGGAGGGAATAGCATGGAGTGGCAACATTTCACTTTCACGTCGTAATGGGATCTCCATGGGCTTATATTGAAATTGGTTTTCGGCTGTAATCTCACATCTTAACAGCCTCTACAGACCTGCTCAGGAACCGACTCAAAACTGTTATGAAGAATATTTGGCATCATAATTTTGGTTTTTGCATTCTATAAATGCTTCTCCATCCCCCTCCCATCCCTCCATGAGAGATGTTGAAGCATCATTATAACTGCAATGGAAAGTAAATACTTGACATGTTCAATCATTATTTCACAAAAGCTAGAAGCTGTTTTTCCTCTTGAGTGTGGAGCCTTCAGTCATCCTCGGGTTTTTAATAGGATTTTGACACCCATTTCAAATGATGGCAGAAAGCGATTTTACCATTTGTTTTCTTTGGAATTAATACTCCAGGCACCAGAGCTATTCAAAGCCCCTAAAGCATCCAGTTGGCTACCCTCTCCTGTCACATCCTGGCTGCCTTCCTGATTAGCCAGGCCCACTCCTTTTCTCACACACTCCCACGAACCACCCCCAACCTTGGGGTTCAGAAGGGAAGCAGCTGTTTGCTACCTCCCTCATGATCTGTTCTACCAAGGCCCCCAGAACACTTTTTATTAATCCCTGGGGCTCAAAGTAAGGTTCAAAGGAAGACTTGCCACTGAGAAGTGATGCAACTTCTAAACCTCACCTCTGTAACTTTCCGCCTCTTGGTAAACACACCTCCCAGTGTGCTTAGCAGCATGAACTGATGTCATCTATGGGCTGTGCTCAGTCGGTACATGGCATTCAATAAAGCATGAGGCTTGAGCTGCTGTTCACACACCCACCATCATTCCTGTCTACTACCACATGGTAGCCCAGAGTTCTGGAAGGAAAGCTTTGCTCTATGGTGCGGTGGCTGGTCCAAAAGCATGCTTGTTGTCTTAGTTAGGGTTTCAATTGCTGTGAAGAGACACCATGGCCATAACAACCCTTATAAAGGAAGACATTTCATTAGGATGGCTCACTTACACTTTGGAGGTTTAGGTCATTATCATCATGGTGGGAAGAAGGCAGCAAGCAGGCAGACATGGTGATGAAGGAGCTGAAAGCTTTTACATCTGGACTCACAGGCAACAGGAAGTGGTCTGAGATGCTGGGTGTGACTTGTGTATGAGACCTCAATGTCCGCCTCCACGGTGACACACTTCCTCCAGCAAAGCCACACCTACTCTAACAAAACCACACCTTCCAACAGTGCCACTCTTTATATATAAGGTTGTGGGAGCTAATTACATTCAAACTGCCACACTTGTCTACTACTCTGTCTTCATTAACGTACACAGCCTTGAAGGAAGGATGGGGAGAGGGGAGGTTTATGCTCACAAAGGTGATCCTAAACATACCAAATAAGCAGTCTGTACCTTTGACACCGTAGGCTCCACTGAATGTTAAGTGCACAAGTCCTTATCCTTCAAGGCCAAGTCTAGTAGCTGTCATCACTGCGTCCTGCTGCAGTATGAACAGGGCTGTGTGGTTTGTCATCTAGAGGGTACCACTTTTAAAAGTGGAAGGTGGTAATGATGACAAGAGGTGAAAACAGTAGGGGCCAACCGGAACGATCCTAGGCAAATAGACATTACCTTCCTCTGCTGTGCTGTGGCTCTTGGGTAATGCTTTGGAGAACCCACTTCTACTCATGCCCAGAGCACCACAACAGAAGGGAAGGAGCCCCTGGTGTGTTCCCCTGAGGTCACGAGAGCATTTTCTGACAGTTCTGTAGCTGAGACAAAAGTCTCCTGCCATTACAGTCTGTGATAAAAGTCTCCTGCTATCACCACGGTCTCCCTTTCAAGCCCATGAGAAAGGCAGCTGGGGTGCTCTCGTTTGTTTGTGTCTTTGCCTATCTTGATTCCTCAAAAGAAGAGTGTAGTTTTCTTTGAAATTAAATCATAAAATCAATTTATAAATCTAAACATGCAAATTTGATTTGCAATAAATATATCAAAAGAAAACTCTGGCTTGGCAACACAGAGATGAGAGGAAAATTCTAGCAACTAAAACACTTGAAAATCATCAGAGGAAAAAAATTCAGAGTGCAAGGCATGAAAATATGCTAAAACATATAAATGACTTGAATGATAAAATTTGACATAATTATGAAGATTACAGTTCTTGCTTATTTAGTTTACAGTGGGTTTTTGTTGTTGTATATTGTTTCCTTTCGGTTTTTTCTTTTGTTCGTGTCTCAGAGGCAACTAATGTTCGCTGACTGAAATAGCCTTTGGTTTTTTCCACATGCCTCCAGCAAGCTTGTCCATCACAGGACAGTGGAACTGCCCAGGGTGGGTATAGCCTTAGTCCCATAGTGGTGCAAGATCAGTTCTGTCTCCACCGCTGGTCAAAGCCCATCATGTGGTATAAAAGTTCAAATGTGGTTTGTTCTCAAAGAACATGAGTTAGGAACGCTGAACTCAGCCTGCAGTCCAGTGACACTGAGGTCGGAGGAATGTTAAGAACTTGCTCCAAGCATAAGGTCATTAAGTCATTGGGGTATCACCTTGAAGGGACTGGCACTGGGCCTGTGGAGTGAGTTAAGCTCTCACACGCAAACTGTGAAAACAAGGTCAGCCCCTTCTGCTCTCACTTGGTTTCCTTTCTGCTTCTCCATTATGTTGTGACAGAGCCAGAAGATCCTCACCAAGACACTGGCATCATGTTCTCGAATTTTCTGAATGCTAAACCAAATAAACCCTTGTTATCTTATGTGTCTTGTAGCAACAAAAACCATATGAATCCCCATGAAATGAATAAGCTGCTGTTGAAGGAAACTCCAAAGTCACATGACAAGAGGTATAATAAATATAGGAAGAGAAGAAAATTTAAAGCCATTAATAGAATTAACCAATCCAAAAAAAAAAAAAGTCTTATCATAACTGATGAAGAGGCAAAACACTCAGGTTTTCAGAAAGCAGTGAGACATACAAAAGAACAATAGGGGTGGGGAGAAGGCTCAGTCCCTAAAGAGCCTGCTGCACCAGTATGAGAATGCAAATACTCTCTCTAACACCCACATAAACGCTGCATGTGCTGGCACACACCTCTGACCTCAGAGCTGGCCAGGCAGAGACAAGCAGAGTCCTGGATCTCACTGACCCAATAGCCTAGCCAATAGATGTGCTCCAGGTTCAAAAAGAGAAACTGGCTCAAAAAATAAATGATAATAAGATGAAGAATGATTGAGGAATACCAACATTGATGTCAGGCCTTCACACACACACACACACACACACACACATCTGGGACTCTAACCCACATGCTTATATGTTCACTCCACACAAAAACATACACACAGCTACACCACATTCACACATACACACACACACACACACACACACAAGCACAGATAAAAAGCTTATGAAAATATAAAATTTTGATCCACCTACACAGCAGGCATAATACATAGATATAAGGCATTTTTAAATGTATTCTATTTTAATTAAACTCCCAAACACAAACTTTAATTACAAGAGAATCAACTATTTCTTAGTTTGTTTCTAATTTGATAATGATCAAAGAATTGAGCCTCACGTGGAGCTAATACAAGAAAACGTTAAGACACTTTCCCGGAGGGTCACCGGGCACTTTGTGTCAAAAGTGCTTCCTCTACAGTCTGCAGCTCATGACACAAAGATCACTTTTGAGTCTTCGTAGCAGTAACAGTTTCCATAAGAGGGTAAGGGAAGGGCAGGGATGGGGAGGAAGTCACATATGGAAGACTGAATTAGTGATTTTAGATCCATACTTCCTCGGAGTAAAGAAGAATGTTCCTCTTTTGGTAGATCATTTGGTTCTTCTCCAGCAATATCTCTCATCACTATCATTCCTAGTGCTGTGACCAACCCATTAACACAGTTCCTCATGTTGTGATGACCTCCCCACCATAAAATTCTTTTGTTGCTCCTTCATATTTGTAATTTTGCTACTATTATAAGACATAATGTAAATATCTGATATGTCGTCCTCAGAGGGGTCATGACCCACAGGTTGAGAACCACTCCCTAAGCTACTTCCTACAGGGTTTACAGTTTTTCCCAGGTCTTCATTGTTTTCTGTAATCCTTAAAAATATAAAATTCCTACAGTAACAATTATCTGACAATGAATACTGACTCTGGACATGGTATGGTGACCTGGGAGCACGTAGTGTGGATTCTTTGCTGCAGCCATATGAAACAGCTCTAGAGGGGAGCAGACAGAGGAGAACCCATGTCTGGAGCCTGTTTTGCCTTTGAGCTCTCAATAGCATGAGACAATATGTATCCTTCCACGCCATCAGGAGTCAAGGTTTTATGTTCCTTAGAATCCACAGCATCCTAAGCAATATATCACCCTCGTACACAAATATCTCTCCTAGAAATATGTTTTCCCAAACATATACAACCTCCAGAAATGATATTGTTATACACTTCTGAGCCCAAGAACCTCAACTTTGGTCACTATTGAAATCCTGGGGGAAAAAAGTACCAGACATTGGACACACATGTCTGGTTTCCCTCCTCTCAGATTCTGAAATTGCAGTCCATACTTCTCTGAAAACGAAATAAAGAGAGGGGGTGGCCTGCCCTCTGTAGACCTACCCATCTATACAGAGCAACTCCGAATCTCAGACTAGGTCTCTTTTGTGAGACCAATAGAGAGAGCCTGGTTTCGTAATAAATCTGCATCCATGTACCTAATCAAAGACAGTTCTGTCCTGGGCTCAGTTTCATTATCAATAGGAATGGTACCTACCTCTCTACTAAAGGTGGTTACAGCCTTAATATTTTCTTATCTGAGAATCAAAATGTCGAAAGATGAGCTTACAGTAAATGTCTCTTATAAAGATATGAGTTGCAATTTTGTTCCCCAACCACAAGTTTGTTCATCTCCACTGTAGTGATAATGGCCTTTCATTTGGAATGTTTGTGAGATTTCCAATAAAAATCCATATCCATATGATTAAGTATAAAAAGAATATTTCAACGTACTTTTAATAGGACATGAAGGCCCAATAAAACAAATGTTCTGTAGATGTAAGAAAGTTCAAAATATTGGTGCCTTTATCAAAATTTTTATTAAAGTTATATTGAGTTTTAACATTAGGTTATAAGCTATTCCTATAGCATGAATGCAAAACCTCATCAATTTTGACTGAGTGAAAACACAAATTTCCTCCATCCTAGTATCTTAATGAATAATTAATATCATGTTCAATGATCTGGCTGCAAGCACCAATCAGCCGGCCAAAATAAATTGGATTTGTATTGGAGAAATAGTATCCCATGCTCATCACAAAGATTACTATTTCTTTTAGGAAAAACCTATAATCATATGAAATAAATCCCTGTTGGAATACTTCTTTGCTGTCTGTGTGAATAATCATTCCTTTTTGAAACTACTCTATCCTGGCAAGATCAGATCTTAAGGTTTTGTCTGTAAGAGATAATTGTTAACACCAGCAGAAATTCTACTGATTTTTTTAGAACTCGGTACGTATCTCTTCTTCCTCTTTTGAACCACATTTTCAGCATTTTGCATCCAAGAGGAAAACCTTTTTAGTATGATAGTTCTCAAGTCGCCTGGTCAGTAAGTTTCTAGTCACAGCGTAGTTAAGTCTTGACATCAGAGGCATGGATGGTTGCCAGATTTCACCCAACAGTCCTTAAATCATAAAGTGTCAAAATCAGAACACACAAAGCACCTTTGCAGGACCCATCTTGTCAGAAGCACACAGGAGGCACAGTTGACCGCAGGGCCGACCATCTTTATTAGGAGCACAGTGACACTCCATAGTCATGGAAAGAAATAATTACATAAGCAGAACCATTTGGAAGTGACAGCCAGAGTGAGATGTGTTTCCATAAATAGGAATAGAGGCATGTCTACGGAGTTAAGGATGGCTCATAGATGAACTAAAATATGGCTCCAAAGTTTAGTTACTGGGAAATTTGTAAGTTTCAAATTCATTTTAAGCAAATACATCCTACCGTGTACTATAGGGTCATGTAACAATTCACACAAACAATTAAATGTGTAATGATGTTACTTAACTAATCATTTCAGTTTCAACAACCCTTGTCATAAATGCATGAGAAACATCATCAAATGGTCACTGCTGGAAAAAAAGGCATGAAGCAGCATGCATGAGGCTCTCCTTTGCGTTCCCACTCCCTTCTTCTAAGTACACATGGTAGGAGACTTCCCATGCTATCAATTGCCAAACGCCATTTGCTAAATTACAGCTCTCTGGAAAACTTCTAAGTGGATGTATCTCAATTTATGAATCCAGGAATTTAATAAGCTTTAATTCAGACACCTTCTGTTCCTAGAGAAGATAAAAGGCAATGGGACTGAGCTTTTCTGTGCAGCTGCCATGGAGGAAAGGACTTGGATTTTGCACGTTGTGACCCATCAGGAGGAGTTTGGTAAACTAGCAGTGTGCTGTAGAAAGTTGTTTTGCTGCTGGAAAAACAACCTGTTCTTCCGTGGTCTCAGGTTTAAAAGCAAGAACTCCTTAGTGATGAAAAGACCCACTGTCTTCCCTTCGCTTCAACACATAAATCTGAGCTTTCATAGCCTCAGGCTGAATAAAACCACTAAGAGCCCTATCCACCTGGCAGCCTTTGTTATTGGTTTTGTCCCTCTGAATCTTTGCTCCTCTGAACTTAGTATCCCTTTGTGTTTGAGAACAAATGAGAATCCCATCCCATCTTGGTTGCTCTGCCAAACACAAGTCTTAGACTGGGCTTGAATAGCTACATAAGGGAAGTACAGGGAGGAAATATTTAGCAGAGGGAGGGGTATAACCTAAGACACAGTGGGAAAAGCACCCAATGGGCTCCAGGAAGAGGTGAGTGAGATGATGATCCAGGCGGTGAACAAATCTCCCTGTCAGGTTCCTGGTGCCTGGGAAGAGCAGGACGATGGGGCTGGGTGGACAGAGTCAAACCAAGAGCTGGCTGGCACAGGAGTTGGGGCTTTACTTCGTGTCTGGGAAGAAGAAGGTTTTTGAGTTCAGAAGTAAAATGTTCAACATCGCATTTTAAGAACATTACCTATGATAGCAATCTTAAGGCTAGCCAAGAGGCAAGACAGTTCAGTTTGATGGCTACAAAACATTTCTGATTATGGAGTTGTCTCAGCAGCCAAACTGCTCTGGCAGTCACTGGGTGAACATGAGCAACTTACTCAAACCACCCCAAGCTTTTTTTTTTCACAGATCCAAAAAAATAATAGCAGTTCCATAGATTAATTTGGACATTTAGTGAGTTAACACACACAAAGCATTTGACACGTGACATCTTGTATGAACTTAAATGACTTTAATGTTGTCTTCTTCATTGACATTGGTGTCATCCCTGCATAACAGACATGGCCTGAACTGTGTGACAGCAAAGGGGAAAACACAAGACTAAGTCTGTCTGATAACTGTTATAAACAAGATTTCTCACTCTGTCCATCCCATAACCTCCCTTTGTCTGGCCTCCCACTGCTAGTCTCAGACATGGACGTGACCCTTTCTTCTAAGATCTGAATGAATAAGGACTAGGGTACCTACCCTCATTACTTCTATAAAAATAGTAACAACGGAAGAAGTCTTTGGCAAAGCAGCCAGACAGGAGAAAGAGAAAAAGCCATCCAAAGTGAAGAGAAGAGGTAGCGTGCGTCACTGCTGGCTGGCAATATGGCATTTTATATATAAGATACCAGAGATTCAAAACTAAAGGGACAAATATGGTGAAATATGCACATAAAACATAGCAGTATCTCTGCAAACAAACAAAAAACTTTCTTAAAAAGAAATCACGTAGAACAGCTATGAAAATATATAAAAATAAAATTATCCAAGGGGATTAAAGAATCTGAAATAATAAACAGAGGAAGAAACTAGAGATGGCACCGCTAAGCAGAAAGGGACCTCATCTTGAGGAACACAGACCTAATAATGTTAGGACCTGATGCTCGATTGCCAGTGTCAGTGTGACAAGGCTGCATTTCCCTAGAAAGCACAACTCTGGGCATGTCTAGGCGAGTGTTTCCAGAGAGGCGTTACTGAGGAAGGAACACCTACATTAAATGTGGCTCATGCCATTCAATAGTGCCCTATATTAAATAATAGGAAGAAAGCAACTGAGCACCAGTAATGGTGTCACCCTGCTCCTTGACTCCAGATACAGTGTGACTACCACCTCATGCTCCTAGCATCGCGCACTACCACCTTGATGATTGCACCACCCCTTAGTCAGTGACCCAAGATAAACCCTTCCGTGTGTGTGTGTGTGTGTGTGTGTGTGTGTGTGTGTGTGTGCAGATGCTCTAGAGTTCGCCCTTCCAGACCCAAGTACCAAAATAACAAACAGGGTTACTTTATGAGATTGTATAGTTAAAAAAATTTCCAAGACAACAAAAGCCATTGGACTTACAGTTTAGAAATGTCAGGAAAAAAAATGACCTCATAGTAGCTCTAGAAGGAAGAAGTTGTTTGTTGAATTAGGAAGGAATCTAATAATACCAGGCCTCTTGATACGGGGAGGATTAAAATGTTTATTTATGCACATTTGTTCTGTGGGAATATTATGTGTTATCAGCATATTGCAGATTTTTCAGTGTACTAGTAGCTGGCATTAGATTAAAAAACTGAAAATATGAAACTGCTGTTTTAGCTTGAAAATGCTTAGATTATTCTCACTGAATGAGCCCATGCTTTTCTCTTATGTCTAAGTCTGCATGTTAGATACGCAGATTAACTGAGTTTCTATACCTACATGCATTCTCTGAACCTGGACACTTTTCATGTACATGCATGTGATAACCAGCATGCTCCTTAGACAGAATCAGTCCAGATGGACACTGTACATTGGTGAAAGTAGCTGTAGATAGCAGTTTTCACAAGAGGACAGAAGAGACTCATGAGACTCAGGGAGAGAGCAAGAATGTAGCTTTTGTAAGATGTCACCTATATTGGGGTTGCATTTGTAGCTGCTTTTGCGTAATCCCTGTGATTACGCAAAATGTCCCAAAAAGGGGCCCTGTGAGTGGCCCCTCTCCCATACACCTGTTAGTAACCCCAACAAAAACTCATTGGTTGATCAAATTGTAACTTGGTACAATTGTTCAGTTAGTCTGTCCTGGGCTCCCTTGATGGGTAAGGAGACTTGTGTATGTTATGTATGGATTTTCCCCAGGAAAAATCCGTCACCTAAGAGAAGTCTACGAAAGACTTAAACCTGCTCCTCACCCTTTTCTCTCGTGCTGCCTTGTAAGCTCTTGTGATACCCTCCAGACCTGAAGCCTTGGAACAGGACAGTAAGATCAAAGTTCACCTTACACTTAGGTTTAGATCAAATAATATCTAGAAGTAACTTCAGTTTCTAAGCCCAAACTTGCCGATCCCATCAATGAGTCCTCAAACAATTTCTGGAATTATTGATGCAGTTCTGAAAGGTTTACAGAAAGGATATCTTGCTGGGTTATAAGACACACTTGGTCAAGTTCACCCTTTTAAGCCATGGAGTCTGGTGTTGAAGCAAAGCTCATAAGTAAAATGTGGATAACATAGGCTTTAATGAAAACGGATGCTTTGAGTACATACTCCAATCATCCCATAAAAAGTCTGGCCCAGAAGAAGGTCTCAATAGATCTTAGCCATTAATTTATCTTCAAGAGATATATTAGATCTACAAGGGCATAGTAGCTAGGACCTATGATTCTAGTGTTCAGAAAGCTGGAGTAAAAGTCTCACCAGCAGGTTGAGGCTAGCCTGAGCTAAGGAGTGAGTTCCAGGACACCTTGGTCTATATGAGATTGTCTCAAAAAGATATAAAAGATTCTTGAGTTTCTCATCACTTTGTTAAAAAAAAAACCTCCAAACTGATGAGAAGAAGGGCTGCTCGTAGATGCCAAGTCTCTCCACATTTTGAAAAAGAGAAAACATCAGGGGGAACTAAGAAAGAAGAAAAGGAAACGGACCCTGAGAGTGATAGGTCAGCCAGCTTCTCATTACTAATCCTGGCTGTACCTAAAACAGATCATCTAATGATGTATTTATAATCCTCAGAAAATTAAGAACGAGCAAGTGCAATCAAAAGCTCCAGAGGCTACAAATCACACCGAGCTAATTGAAGAGAAAGGGTGATCATCTAAGCAAGGACAGCAGGATGGGAAGGCTAGGGGATTCCTGAGCCCTGTGCAGCTTTGTCTTTGAAAACTGGGTGGTTTCAAGGGACAAACACTGAGAACTTGGTGTGGACCACAGACCTCTCAGAGAGCTTTCTGGTGACTAACCTAAAGTGAGTTAGTAGGGAAATTGTTTCCAAAGGAAGCAGAAAGCCACTTTCTGTCCTTCCCAGGTGTAGATAAATTTAAGCATGAGAGTAGCCAAGCAGCCACTAGGAGCTAAGAACTACACTGTCTGTAGCCTCCCTACAAAGTACCTATTTTTCTAACATGTCAAGTGGACAGCACATTTAAAAGGGATGAAAAATCCTCCTTATCCTATAATGGTTAATCAGAACTACTAATGGTCACTCCTGACTCTGTGTCTCCAGAATCTAGTGCAACATGAGCTACCAAATCCACAGTTCATATCAAGTAAACTTTAATCCTTGCCTTGGAAAAATGAGCAGGATAACCTGTTCATTCTTTTCTCAAGACCGAGTTTCTCCGTAGCTTTGGAGCCTGCCCTGGAACTAGCTCTGAAGACCAGGATGACCTGGAAACTCACAGAGGTCAGCCTGTCTCTGCCTCCTGAGTTTTGGGATTAAAGGTGTGGCAGATATCTGTGAGTTCAAGGCCAGCCTGGTCTAGAAAAGGTAGTTCCAGGACACCTAGGGCTGTTACACAGAGAAACCTTTTCTCAAACAAACAAACAAACAAGCAAAAAGAATAACAAGGTGCTGAGTAAGATCTAATTTCCTTCCCAGTTGAATTGAGCCAAACTGAGGAAAGGGATGTGGTCAGTTCCTGATAGATTTTAGTATCAAAAGAGAACCAAATGAGTAGAGACAAGGTTTAGGGTGCTTTAGTCACAACAATGCCATGACCATCTGTGTACTATAGTTCTTGGGATGCCTATAAATTTGTCCTAGACCTTTTTCAACTTGCACATACCCCTTTAAAGGCTATACTAGGGAAAACAGGACAAGAGAATGCCCGGATGCTTTTTGTTGGGACACCTGGGAGTCAGACACCACAGAGGAGCCACACTGGGTGGTCTCAGCAGCCCAGTGAGTGATAAGGACATTTAACCCAGGAATCCAAAGGACAATGACTGCGGATAATGGCTAGTGAAAGTTTGAGGAACTAGGCCAGGTTGTGTGGGCCTTCAAGAAGTCCATAGAGCCTGTGAAGAGTCCATGCCGGGCAGTGATGACACACGCCTTTAATCCCAGCACTTGGAAGGCAGAAGCAGGCAGATCTCTATGAGTTTGAGGCCTGCATGGTCTACAGAGTAACTTTCAGTACAGGCCCCAAAACTACAGAGAACCCTGTCTTGGAAAACCATAAAAAACGTCTGTCAAGATGCTACCCTGCAGTCCAGGTGGGTGCGAGTTATTCTCTTTAACACCCTCAGCCCCACTTTCATTCATCTCTGAATCTGGACGCTTTTCATGTACATGCACGTGACAACCCACATGCTCTTCTTGTGGAGGACCAGTCCAGACAGCACAGGTAACGTTTGATGGATACTGTTCATCAGTAAAAGGAACTGCGGATGATGGTTTTCACAGGAGGGAGGAGGAGGTTCATGAGACTTTTGGACAGAATGGCCTTAAGGATTAGTGGTTCTTTAGGTTAGATGACTGTGTACACAGAGTAGCCCCTGGACCCTGCAAATACATGAGGGAAAGAGTAGCTACATTAGATTGCTCCTATGAAATACCCAAACTTAGCAGGCCAGTATTTGCTCTCCCCAGTTACATGATCTGTGACAGTTGAAAAACAAAGAAGAGATAACACAAAACTTTGAACCTATGTTGGTCCTTGGGCAGTCTGTGGGGCCACTGGCAGTGGGACCAGAATTTATTTCTAGTACATGAACTGGCTTTTTGGATCCCATTCTCTTTGGAGGGATACTTTGCTCAGCCTAGATATAGTGGGGAGAGCCTTGATCCTGCCTCGAAGTGATGGGCTAGACTTTGATGACTCCCCATGGGAAGCTTTACCCTCGCTGAAGAGTGGATGGAGGTGGGGGAAGGTGGGAGAGCATGAGGAGGGGAGGGAGTGGGAATTGGGATCAGTATGTAAAATGAGAAAAAAAAAACTGTTTTAAAATAATAAATAATTAATTTAAACCTATATCCACCTGACTCCAAAGTCTATATTCACTGAAATGATACCAGGTGTACGCTTAAGGCCATGATTCATTAGTTTGTGTTTACTACTAAAATATGTGTTTCCACTTGAGGCCCAAGAAAAATAGACACCAAAGAGAAAAGCGCCTCAAAGATGTAAAACTCTTTGACACAGATGGAACTTCTTAAAAGTACTCGGATAGTTAAAGTTAGCTCTCTTGGGTGTTCTTTTTAATATGCATGTCACCGTTGATAAGGTGTCAGCAGGAAGGAATCACATGATACTTACGGCAGACATCTGAAGAACATAATTGCCCCAGCTGACATGTGTGACTGCTCCTTCATTATCACGTCAAGAGGACAGTTCTGCTTATAAGTTGTTTTCAGTAAAAATAAAATAGGAAGCACTTGCTTAAAGTTTATTATAGCCTTTTAGAGTAGCGTAATTATAATTATAAAATGTTCTTCCTTGGTGTGACTATTTCACTTGCTCTTCAGAGGATTTCTTTTAAGATCAGAAAAGAAAATGTTATTTTGATAGATGTTATACACCAGAGTTCCATTCATGGAAGCTTCAGTTGAGTGTTCGCCAGAGTGTATGGAGGCCATGAGTACATGGGGCCCGCTGTGCACTCTGCCTCAGATTAAGAATATCCTCATATGTTGACTTGGTGGAGTTCTCCTGAGGTATCAAGAACTGGAACTAATCATCAGGACCAATATTAATCTATAGTAAAATTTAAGGAATGGAATGAGGTCTGTCTCAGTCAGAATTAAGCCTAGTCTAACATCCCAGGAAAACGAAGCAAGTCAGGAAGTGGCTTTCATACCTGGTAAAGTAACAGACCTCTAGCTAGTTGTCCCAAATCAAAGAGTGTCACCTTGGTAAGAGTTCATTTCAGATTAAAGACATTCCTCAGTATATGGGTGGGGTGATGATTTTATACCAGAACTCTAAGTAGACATCAAATTCTGCAAATACTCACCATATCTGTGTATAACCTACACACGCATCCTCCTGTATAGTTTAAATATCCCCTAGCTAACTTAGAATGCCTAGCATGACATGCAAGTAGCTTTGTAAATATTGCATAGAGAATTATGGTGTGGAAAAATATGCATGTGTCCAATATGGATATAATCTTCCCAAATGTATTCTAGATTTTGTTAAATCTGCCAGTGCAGAAGCCACAGATTCAGAGAACTACTGTTTGCTCACAGTCATAGAGATGGTCTTAGCCAATGTATCATTTTCCTGACAAAGACATTCAACTGCAAGACACTATTGGCCTTGTCTGTTTGGGGTGACCTACTGATTAGGTACAGAACCATGGAGCAGACCCCTTCTTATTCCAGGTCTCATAATCTTCCACATAAACAGTGTGACTCACCAAATATGATTACAGAGAAGAAAGAAGGGGGATCAGACAGCATCTTTAGTCCCTTCACAAACCTTTTTGTTCTCTTCCCTGTGGTGGGTGAATAAGAAGATGGGAAAGGATGTGGGGGCTTATGCTGCAGTAGCAAGCATGCCAGCACCTGCCCTATGCTTTCCAAAGCTCAGACGGTCTCACCTAATGACCAAAAAAATTTGTTGAAGAAAATGACACCAATTCCTTAGTGTCTATGACATTTTTATTTTCTTGTTTTGTCCTCTTTCTTAGACTTGGAGCCCATTTATTAAAAGCAAATGAAAATTTTAAGGAAAAACTATATAACTCACCACAAGTATATTTAATAAATATCCCCAAGCTTTCAAATCCAAAGAGTAGCCATAAATCATAAAAAAAATTCTGTAATAGCCACGTTATTTGAGGATACCAAGATACAGGACCTGATTTTCCACAAATATAGGAAACACAAAATCTCATCATGGTTGTCCTTTTAAAGTAGGTGTCTAGGGAAGCTAGGTGATGCCTGCAGTCTCTCAGATGCCCTCACCTATTCAGGAGTAGATATTCCTAGCTACTATATTGCTAGAAGAATCCTCACATTGTGTCCTCTAACTTCAACAATCCATTACTGTGACAGAAAAGAGCAAGTCAAGGCCTCCCACACTGCCACAGACTTACCCAGAATAAATCACGGGTGATCCTGTATCCCAAGAGGAATTTCAGAGATTAACACTGCCTTGTAAAATTTCAAAGAAGAAAAGGCAATGTTTTCTGTCATAACTTTTTTCAGTGTTACAGCACCTGAGAAAACCAGCTGAAATGTGGCAGATGGCAGTAGACGACCATAAAATTAAACCCTAAGTGTAGGTGTTGTTTTCAGACTTGTATCTATCTGTACAGGAGAAAAACACCCAGCCCTCAAGCATTTTCTATCCACCTACTGTCTGGTGAATGTGGAATACCTTTTAGAGAGAGAATTAGAAAGGATATTTAATGTACTGTACCAGAGAGAGGATTATGCTTTAACTGCTCTGCCTAAGGATCATGAACACTGTCCTGTTCTCCTTCAAGACATAGCCAACGGGGTCCTTGAGCATCTTGATGTGACATATTGGTGCTCCATTGTCTTGATGATGTTATACTATTGTATAACATGGTACTCATACTTTGGACTACCTAGAAAAGCACACTATATTGTAAGCTAAAAGAAAAACTCTACAAAGGTGAAAGGGCCTCCCATAACAGTGAATTTTAAGTACTGAAGTGTCCTGAAGTTAGACACACATGATCTTACGTGCCACCAGATTCGAATTCAAGGGGAAATAGAAGCATTCTGTTAAAGGTACATAGGAAGGATTCTGTGGAGCCTGTAACTGTGACTCCCACCTGATTAACTGATCGTTCATGCCAATAGACAAGCAAACATGGAGGAAGTCAAGAGGATTACTGGAAAAGTAAATTTGCCCCCAGTGAATGGGAACTAGGACAGAGTCTAAAGTCTCCAGCATGCTCTAAAGCAATTCTTTGTGTCTATACAGTCAGCAATGCCCATCCACATAATGGGTAGCTATAGCAGAACCAGGTAAATAAGGGAAAGATGCTAAGGACTGAGGCCTCTAGGGTATATCATCCCATAGGCCAACCAACCACAGCAGAAGAAAGACTGTCAGGATGACAAAAACTGGAGGTAGACAAGGGAGCTTGGAAATACCATCTAAGACTGACATTTCTAATGCAATGGCAATGTGACTCCTCCCTTCGTTAAACCTTTCACCTTACATCACTGAGACTTTGTAGCTTGTCCCCCTGAAAGGACAGTGTGACTGGTAAGACTTGAAATTCTTTCAGAAAACATTGGCGAGAGCAGTGCATACACACGTGCGCTCGTGCGCGCGCACACACACACACACACACACACACACACACACACACGTTCCCTTTGCTGGAGACAGAACTTGCCTACTATGCATGTAATCCTCAGTTCAACGTCATTACTGAGAGAAGAAAGTGTTGCCTATAGTGAGATTTGTGACAGGTAAAGCCATTGTCCACATGATGAAAGGGGGAATATGTGAGTTACTGATGATTTACTGTGCCAGTTTCCGTGCCTCCATCCGTCTCTTCCCGCTCTGCATGCTTACCTAGTTTGACCATTTGTGTTTTGACAATGTATCATCTACTCTTCCCTGAGGTGGTGGTTTGAATAAGTATAAACACATAAACTCATGTGTTTGAATGTTTGCTGAGAAGGAGTGCACTATTAGGAGGTTTGGTCCTTTTGGAGAGGTGTGGCCTTGTTGGAGAAAGTGCATCACTGTGGAAGTGGGCTGTCGAGGTCTCATACATGCTCAAATCATGCTCAGTGTGAGTCTTCCCCTGATACCTGCAGATCAAGCTGTAGAACTCTCAGCTCCTTCTCCAGCACCATGTCTGCCTGCATACTCTTATGCTTCCCACCATGATTATAATGGACTAAGCCTCTGAAACTGTAAGCCAGCCCCAATTACATGTTTTTTTCTATATAAGAGTTGTCATGGTCATGGTGTCTCTACACAGTTATAGAAACCCTAAGATACTCGCCTTTTCCCTTTCTTCTCCATGAATGCTGCTCTTCCAGATCTCCTACAGAACCTTGGCTGGTGCCTGCATACGCGCATGGACAATTAGGGAATGTGGTGAAGTTAACACCCTATGAAGCAAGTCAGTAGATAGTTTTTTTTTCCCTCTGTCTCTTAATCTAAGGACAGATCTGAGACACAATTTGAACAACCCCCAAGAGTTGCAGTGCATGGTTTGAGAGCGTCATGTGAGTTCTCCTTGCCTAATGCATTTGCTCAGCTTAGCCACTCCAGCTGAGATTGCACTTCCTCGTAAAATAACAGTGTCGATGCCTTTTGTCTAAGGTTCTGTTTCCTTGGGAACTAAGAAGAGATAAACAGTCATTGTGGATTTTATAAATGTTGTTTTTGTTACCACCTCATCGGTTTGTTAAAGACCTTAGAATTACTAATGTGGTTAATTCTGAGAGCTTACAGATGACATCTAAACACTAGCAGCTATCAATATTCCTAATCTCTTTATTGTTACCTCCCTAGTCACAGTTCCTATCTGCTTCAATTTCACATTGCGTAAAGGCTGAATCTGTTCATAAATGGAAGAAAATGTTCCAACCCTGCAGCATTAGGGGAGAGGAGAATGCTGGAAACAACAAGAAGAGGTAACTGGGAACCAGGGTAGTACTGCCAAAATCTCCAGGTTGTCTCTAATTATGCCAATATGCCTCCATCTAGAATCCATGAAGCACGGATTACCTAAACAATTGGGGACTTCGGATTTTATGACAAGCTGTGATATTTCACATGCAGACATGGACATATTTGTGCACACATGTGTATGCATGTAAAAATGTTCTGTCTTCCTATTTAGACTGAAGGATGCACACACACTCATTCAGGAAGCTGGCTATCTGCTGGTGTCTGATATAAGCCTGATTACTCAACAGGCTGAATTCAGTGTCTTCTTGTTCTAGCTTGGTATTCTTTCTTATCCTTCTTCATTTTATATATCCATTTTGAAGCACACAAAAGTATAACCTTCTTGGTCTTAAGTATTTATTTTCCATATTATATGGCAGGCTCTTCTCTAATTGATTAAGATTTTTCCTAGGCTTAGGAAAATTCTGCTTTATAAATGCAGGATTGTCACCAGTGTTCATGGGATACCATGCTTAAAGCTACAGCCATCCCAGTCACTCTGGCTGCCTGGGAAATTCTGCCTTAAACATGAATCATTTTCTTGGAGCTTGGGAGGAATTTGAAAGCTATGTAGAACCAAGAATGTTAACTTTTATGAATGAATGAAGAAATACAATACACCATGGAAGTTGACTCAGTCATAAAGGCTAATTAAATTATGTCATTTGAAAAAAAAAAGAATAACTAGAATAATTTTGTTAAGTAAAATTAGCCAGACTGAGAATGGCAACTTCTTGGTATCTTCTCCCTACATGGAAGTTAGGGTCACATGATCGCTGATGTCTAGCTCTGCTATGCAGCCTAAACTCCCAGCTTAGACAGCCAGCGTTGCCAGTCCTGGTACCCTATTGGCTGATATGGACAAACCTTCCTCCCATTGTAATGTGGACTCTGAGCTTCCTGCTTTTGTCCATTCACAGAAAAATTTGAGAAAGGATCTCCCACGAGACACCCCAGCAGATCACCTGCGCCTAACATACCAAGCCAGCCCTACTTCCTCCTGGTAGGAAGGTTCAGGCACCCCCAACAAGGTTAGACCTTTTCTTCTAATGTTCTCATCTCTGAACATAAGGATATGAAGGTTTTGAAACTTCACCTAATATGGACTTGGTAGCCAAGAGAATGGCAATATCTGGATATGTGAGGTAGACATATTCCCTTGAAGAAGACCTGTATGTTTTATTATGTGACTTGTGCATTAGGTCTTGATAGGGCAAGAGGCGAGCTCCCCATACTCTAAGAATGCAGAGAAGTGCTGAGAGCCATTGTGTGGGAGACAGCCAACACTATCCTCACCCTGTGTGTCAGAATTTCAGTTCTTCTCATCCAGGACTCGGATCTGAGCACACTGTATCTACGTCACCTGTTCGCCTAATTATTTCTGAAGCATAAGACTCTATTTAATCCTAAATTGGGTCTTTGTCCTTTCTCCAAATACTGATAATAATTACCGCTTTCTAAACTACTTCCAAGAGGACTTCGGACCAGATTTTCCATTTGTAAATGGTTCCAGCATCCCATAATTTCCCACAGGGCAATCATAAAACTTATGACAAGCAGCCAATCCCATTTTCCTTGCATGAACTGTTTCTTTTATGTTTTCAAATGCCCAGAGCTTTGCTTTGCAATATTCTCTCAATTTATGAAAGGTTTTCTTTTTTCATTTTGGCCAAAGCCTTATGCCAGAGACACTTTGTGCGCCCCCAGTACTACCTGGGATGGTATTTTCATTGTGGGCAAGGCTGCAAGTGATCCAAGCTCAAGCCTCATTGTAACACCTGTTTCCTCCAAACATTCCTGGAACCACTCTCGGTAGGATCTTCTGGGAAACAAAGGCTGAGGCAGAGTTAAAAATGCAAATATCACCAGCACTAATGAACCAACAAAAGGAGTAGCACCTGTGGAGAAAAAAAAAAGAGCCTAAGATGAAGTGGGGAGGGGACTATATGCAAAAGGCTAGCTCAGCATGGTAGGGTCTATGCAAAAGGCCGGGTCAGCATGGTAGGTTCTATACATAAGGCTAGTTCATCAAGGAGACCTCAGCTCAGAGGCTGAGAGACTTATAAAAGAAAGCCATGGACAGCGGGCTAATTTTTTTTTTCCTCTTATGTGCGATTCATGTATGAATGAGTGTATACAGAGACCAGAAAACTAGAAAGGAGCATGAAGCTATTCCATAAAGTAGGATGTGGGGACAGCAAAACACGTATGATACACAAGTAGGGAACAATAGGGATGAGTGGAAAGGTTTGAATGGAGAGAGGCAGTCAGAAGAGAATACGGAGAAAGGGGGAAAGAGGAATGATGTTGGAAAAAAGCCATAAGGAATCTGATAACTAGGTAAGCTAATAGTGACGGTTCCTGCTATACATGGATGAAGCTGCTCCCAGAAGAGGGGACCATGCAAAAGAGCACTAGAGCCTGCGGTTGGGGTCAAAGCACATTATATACATTTACAGATGTGTCATAATGGAACTCTTACTTTGTATAATAAATATACACCAATAAATGGGTGTGCGGGGAGAAGGCAACTATCAAGATAGCCAGTGACCCCAAGGCTCTATCAAAATCAGTTCAAGACTGATTATATAACATGTACAAAATAAGTTCGTGTTGTCTCCTATTTAAAATGAGTGAAAACTTCAAGCCACATCAAAGCATGTAGCATCCTTAAGAGCACGTGACCCAGCAATTTATGGGTGGCATGACCACGAACCCACTCCATGAACTCATCCCTGATGAAGCTGGCTACATTTTTTATTACTGGGGAAAGAGAATTGGATTCTACTTTTCAATAAAGGAGCATTAACATACTTAGGAACATACTTTAAGGCCCTCCCAGCTGCCCTCACTTATAACATATGTATATTCTTCCCACATGCACAAGAATTGCAAGAGTTTCTTAGCTGTCGATACGTGGCTTCATCCCAGCCACACGGGTCTTTCCACGGAGACACTTGAATAAAGGTTTAATTTTGAAAATAAAAAATCTCCCAAATCCAAGACCAGGCAGAAATCATGATGCCATTTACATCCTAATCCCAGACACCACGCACCATTTTTAGAAGCAAGTCACTAAGAGGAGGATGAGTAGTTGAGGCGTCAAAGAATCCGAAGACCCTTCCTGAAACCACCACACTGACCAGCTCAGTTCTTATACAAAGAATTATTTTATTCAAAAACGCTTTCCTCTGAGAGAATATTCTTCATGGCTGAAAAGGCCGTGATGTCAAATCCAATGTGCACACAAATTATCCCGAAGCGTTGGGTGACAACAAGGAGTCCCCTGTGTTTCTTTGAGTGCAGAGATCAATTTCAGTCTTGGTTTAGACTAGGCTGAGCCTTCTTATATTCGTGGAAAGTACAATCCCAAGAGCTTTCTTTGTCACCTCTTCTGTTCCCCTTTCTGCAGTGCCCTTCCTTCATTGTGTGAAGGCCTAGATTATGTTCTCTTCCCAAGATGCCCTGCTGTGAGGACATACAGCTTCAAGAATATGCTGAAGAGCTCAGGCTTCTGGGCATCCTCCCATGAGAACTGTGGCATAAGCACAATGGGGCACAGGTCACTTCAGCATCACTAAGGATTGCTGTAGCCGTAAGGACCAGAGAGCCTGTGGGAAAATCTGGAAGTAGAAACAAAAAAGCCTGGGAGCAAGTACTTACCTGTGTGTAAAAAAAGAGATGAGAGAGATAAATTATAGGATCTCGAGGCACCATCAGGCCAACATGGGAGAACAGTTTTCCAGCAGATATTACAAAAGCCACAAGAATCAATAAGGTACAGCTGAAATAGAACTAACCTTGAAACTGGGAACTAGAGTTATTAGTTGGCCTTATCATTTTCTTTTATGTGAAATTTGACAAAATAACTTTTCACTTTTAAGAAAATTAGGTCAACCCTAATTTTCTCATGTGGTGCTCTAAATAACAAGTGAAATGTGACAGATAATGCGGATCAGAACCTAAGCTGCACATCTACAAAAGGTGAGAAATCAAAAAAAAAAAAAAAAACGTATTTCAGATGTCATGGCCTCTCAAACCATCAGAACCACCAGTCCCCCAGGCAGAGCACTAACTTCCAGCCAGCATCTCTGCTATTAAGAGATTTAAATCCCCTTTGCTAGTTTACCTCAAAAACTCTTGGCATAAGAACCAAAATCTTGAATCTTCCTGACACATCTAGGTTTAACTGTTGAAATATGAGCGGCGGCTGCGTCCCCAACACCCTGGCCGCTTGGCTAGCTTATGCCCGAAATAACAACACACAAACTGCATTCATTTAAGAACCGCTTGACCCATTTCTATCTAGCCTCTTCTAGGCTAACTCTTGCACCTGGACTAGCCCATCTCTAGTAATGTGTGTAAGCACCCCAAGGTGTGCTTACCAGGAAGATTCTAGCCTCCGTCCATCATGGGTTGGAGCTGCCTGGGAGAGCTGAGCATGGCGTCTCTGCTCCAGAGAGCAGAGCTGTTGGGTCTGTCTGGGAGCAGAGCAGAGTCTGACCTCACTTCCTCTTCCGCCCAGAATTCTATTCTGTTTACTCCTCCCATCTATGTTATAAGCTATGAGGCCAAGCAGTTGGTTTATTATAATTAACCAATGACCTTCCTCCATCATTTAACCATAGCAGGTAGGCACAGAGCTGTGATTAGACCCCAAGAGCTCTTGTCTTATAAAAACAGGGCAAACCCCTACATAGGTAGATTCAAACTATGGAAATGGAGAAATGTGTTTTTCAAAAAGTAAAACAAACAAAACAGGAACCAAAAACAAACAAAAGGCCCACTTGTCTGAGAAAAAGAGGAAATAAATTTTTGGCTAGCAAAAGTTGTACATTTTAGAGGGAGGCAAAAGCTTAGGTTAAAAAAAAAAAAAAGACAAGGTCACTGAAGGGAGATGAAGATATAATCACGCCATCCCACACCCCAGCTGCCAAAGCTAACAAAAGTGTAAGGAGAATGTTCTGCCCACTGAATTAGGCTACAAACAGAACAAAACTCTCACATCCCACGATGAGTAAAGTCTGTGACATGCAGGGTGGCATCCGGTTATGCATAGGGAACTCAGAAACCAGGACCACCCTGAGCTGGTCATGTGAGACCCTCTTTAGGAACACCCAACTCAGAAACTTTTTAAGTCTTAAATAATCACCCTGTCAGGATTTGGAGGGTTTGAAGTATCACTGGCAGGTTAAAGAAGTCGCTCCCTTTCTTTCTCGTATGCTGTTGTTTCTCAGGAGAAATCAGCCCCCACCATCATAGCATCTCCTTTGTCTTGATTTCTGTTTTTATAATCACTTATATTTTCCCATTTGTCTTCAGCAATTTGATTATTATGTGTCTTGGTGTGACTAGTTTATGTTTCTTTGGCTTGAATCCAAATACGTTAATGTTTCTTTGGGAAGGCAGGGTGATTATATAAGACTTCAAAATTTGTGAGTTAGATGTCCATAAAGAGGGTCTCACGTGACCAGCTCAGGATGGTCCTGGTTCCTGAGTTCCCTATGCATAAGGATAAGTCTTTGAGGGAGAATGCAGATATTTGGAAACAACAACAATAGAGACGGGGTTTTAAACTGCTGTGAGTCAAAACAAAATTTGTTAGCATTGACTTATGCCTCAATTCTATCCCTTGGGATGTCACTTAGGAAACTATCGACTATTGAAATAATAATGCCAAAGAACTAAACAAATTAAAGTATCAATTTTAGGAGTGAGGGAAAGCATTTATTAAAAAAGGCAGGAAAGAATCAATGTCTATCGAAGAGCTACCATGCCCCAGCTCTAAACCATGCTTATGGTAGATCTCATCTAACCTCCAGGAGCCTCTACGTGAATGCAGAACACAAGCTCTTTGGGGGCCAGATTTGCCCATTCAGTCACATTTATATCCTCAGCATCTAGAAGAATGCCTACAATTTAGGAGACCCTCAAGAAATCATTGCTGAAAAGTGAGTAAGCATATCACCTTTGTTTCTCAACTGAACTGATGACCCGGACGGTGTATTTAAACCGTAGGAGGCACAAGTGTGCCCTTCTGTCTGGTAGTCATTCCCACCTCGAAATCATTTTTTTTTTCACAAAGCAGAACTTCTTCCAGTTATCATTTAACCTCCGCATGTTTGCAAAAAAGAACGACAAAGACTTGATATATGGCTCATCTGGACATTTATTTCAGCTTTCAAAAGTGAAGGAAATTATCTCTGTTTTGACCAATGAGAAAGTATTCATTTGTAAAACCTCATGTTAGTAATCTCTTTTTAATATACTTCATTTTTATTTTTAAATATATTTTGGGGTGTTCTTGTAGACATGAGTACAATGCAGGTCAGAAGAAGTCATCAGGTCCTCTGGAGCTGAGGTGGTGAGGAGCCAGCAGCTGTGGGTGCTGGGAACCAAACTCTGGTCCTCTACAAAAACAGTATGGCCTCCAATGACTAAGCCATCTCTCCAGCTACCATGACAAAACCTTAACAAAACAGTCATAAGCATGCATAAAAATAAGAAGAAGCTTGGTATAAATGGACTTGTAGCCCACATATTTCTTGAATATGAGTGGGGTCCCAGGCTCAGGAAATATAAAAGGGAGGATGATATTTTAGGATTGTGGATTTTTTAAAGAAAAAATTTTAACAATATAAATTTCTCTAGAGAATATTTGAAGGGTAAGGTAATACATTTAAAAAAAAATATATTGAACAATTCCCTAATCGTAAGTAATTGCCAAGCAACAAGTACTGAGTACAGTGTTTGCCTCTGAGTGGGGGCTGAGGTATGGAGAGACTCCCTTCAGAGATGTGCCGCACAAAGTTGAATAGAGGCAGAGGGTGGCTGGCATATGAAATAAGTCCCACTACAGTCTCAGGTCCAGGGGACCCACAGCTGGATGCTGAGAGAGTGTAGAAAGAAGAAAGCGTGTTTGTTTGTTGAGAGATTCTTGATATGTTGCCAAGCTTGACCACACACTCTTGGGTTCAACTGATCCTCCTACCTCAGCTTCCCAAATGCTGGGGAAATAAGCATGTTCCATCATAATAGGCAAAGACCAAGAGAACTGCTCATTTTAGGCAGAAATTCTGTTTCCCTGGTTCTCCATGATCAACATGAGATGTACAGAAGCCAAAAAGAAACATTACAAGTCACATTATTAAGACACAAAGCACTGGGCAGTGGTGGCACATGTCTTAACACCTTTAATATCAGCACTCAGGAGGCAGGTGGATCTCTGTGAGTTTGAAGCCTGAAGCCAGTCTGGTCAAGTTCCAGGACAGCGAGCACTACACAGAGAAATCCTGTCTTGAAAAACAAAACAAAACGAAACCAAAAGGTATAAAGCTGTAAGAGAAATAGTTCCGCGATTAAGAATGCTTACTGTTCCTTCAGAGGGCCTGGCTCACAACCATCTACAACTCATTTCAAGAGATGTGGTGCCACACCTCGTTCCAGCCTCACAGATTCCTGTGTGCTTTCAGTGCACACCGACTCATAGGGGCAGACACACACATTAATTAAACACACACATAAGTTAAATAAAGAGACTTTATTTACTTAGTCATTCCAGAACCTATACCTAGTAAAATCATCCTTCAAAAATGAGTGACAATGAAGTCCTTTCAAGACAGAAGAGAATTCAGGGCCCCCAGTCTGTATATAAGATATGCTAAAGGATATTCCTCAGGGGAACAGATAATACCAGATGAAAGCTGGGGCTTATGCAAATAAAGGAAGAACAAAATATATTCTTATACATAGGCAAGTAAAACTTTCTGTGTTTTCTCTCTGAGATATATTTGATAATCTAAAGTAAAAGAAAATAGATAAATAAAAGTAAAATTGGTAAAATAAAGTGAAATGGAAAGTAGTAGCAAAAGCAATGAGTGGGCAAAATAAGAGTGTGCTGTTTATAATAAGGTCCTTACACGATATAATTTGGAAATGAAAATGTAGTAAGCCACTTTAAACCCTAGAGTAATAAAAAACTTTAACAAAGAAGCATAACTATGCATTTAGTAATGCATATGTGAACACACATGTTCAAAGTGTGATAAGCAGTGGGCCTTTTGTATCCATGGCTTCAAGAAGCTGTTAATCAAGAACTTAAGAAAGAATTGTATCTGCACTAAGCATCTACAGGCATTTTCTTGTTGCTATCTGCTTCAAAAGTACAATGTAACAGCCCTACATATAAAATTTATATTGTCTGGTATATAATAGGTAATCTAAAGGGGATTCAAAGGACATGGAAGCATGCATGTGGTATACGTCTTACTGTTCTCAATAGATAAATGGATTTTACAAAAATGTTAAGTAACCAGATATTACATGCCTGGCTATTAATGATCACACCACCCACATTTAAGTTGAAATTCTTAAGTCTGATAAACGTCTTGCATCTGTTGCCAATTTGCAGCATGCTGAAGACCTAGCAATTTGCATTGCAGCCATGCAACCACTGACAAGGCCATCAGTAGAAAAATACACTGGATTCTGGAATAAAGTGTATGGAAAACAGAGAGATGGTGAGAGTACTTTAAATGAGCAAGATGGCCTTTTTTGTTTGTTTGCTTGCTTTAGTTTTAGGTGTTCAAGATGGGGTTTCTCTGTGTAGCCCTAGCTGTCCTGGAACTAGCTCTGTAGACCAGGCTGGCCTTGAACTCATGGAGATCTGCCTGCCTCTGCCTCCCAGCTGCTGGGATTAAAGATGTGTGCCACAACCACTACCTGGCAGCTCTGTGTTACTTTTATTATATGTGTTTTGGTTTACAATTTTAAAAGATTAGGGAAAATTCAATATGATCTCAAATGTCTGAGTTCATACTGAAAAGAGTTTATTCATAAATAAGAAAATGGTGGGGGAGTTGGTAAAACATCCTAGCAATTGCCTATAGAAAGTGCAGGAGAATTCGAAGAAAATACAAACCAGGAAAAACAAAAACTTACTATTTTAGATTAAAGGAGAGCTGAGAGGCCAAAGTTGGTGACCTACATTTAAGAAACGGGCCCTTCTGGCATTGTAGCCTGGATTTCTCTTTTTGGTTCAAAGTCCAAGATTGGAAAAAATATATCAATATTCAGAGATCCTAGAAAGTTTGAAGTCACATGTGTAAATCAGTTATACCAAGAAAATATACAATCAAAGCAATGCTATCTGCCAGTTCTGAGAAGCCACAGACTGGGGACTCTCTGAAGGACACACTACTGGCTTAAGTGGGAAATGTGAAAAGTGGGTAGACCACTCACTTAAGATATTTATACCATGATGATCATTATTAATATACAACATATGTGTAAACATGTCTGTAGATGATATAGATAAATATGGACTATATGTAGTAACATAGAAACTATAACCCTTAAGAAAGACAAAGTATTCAGTCTTCTCCTTAAAAAATTATAATAAGTATTTTTTATCCATAGCTACAGATTTGATTTGATAAATGTTCATGGTGATGTAATTATATAAATTGTTGTTCTCAAATATTAAACATTAGTGCTTTTAGCTTCTATTTTCTCTATTCTACTAAAATGCCATGGTAATTATGTGGGGTTTCCTAACTCCTGCATCTCTTGCTGTGATTATATTAAAATAACCCCTATTTATATTCTGATAGTGTGGAGAACCAGAGCTGGAGTCAGAAACCTGATTTTAGCCTGAGCTCTGCCACTGTTCCCTGACCCTCGTTGAAGAAGGCAGAAGGTAAGAATTTAGTTTTCCGATCTGTGAAGTATAGATGTCAGATTATAGCTGAGGGTCAAAGAGAGTATTTTTACTTTAATAGAAGTCTCTGGATTTTGAAATTTTCTGATTTCAAAAGAAATCTCTAACAGTGACATCCCTGGAATCATTTCAGAGTTTGGTGATTGATACTCGGTGAGGAATATTTCATTTTCCTTTTCTTTCTTCTGAGTTGAGCTTTCAAGCTCAGACAAGCCACACCTCAGGCTCCTAACACAGAACGGACTCCATCACCGACCTAACAGGAGGAAATGTTATAGAATCATGGACACTGCGACTCCTTTCAATCTGATTTGTGCAAAGCAAGTATGCTTTTTCATTCACTAAATTAGCAAAATGGCAATGAATTATAATTTCCTAATAACATCTGCAGTAGGAGAAGGGATAATGTCACACAGTCAACTTTGGTAACACCTATCAGAAGAACTATGTCTCTTAACTAAAATAAAATGTCAGAACCAGTCATTCTGGGTACACCAGAACTTCCAAAGTTGTGTCTGTGCACCAGGAAACTTCAGAAAGAGAAGCAATGTGTTCTTACTCCCTACCTCTTGTCACACTGTCAAAAGTTATATACATACATGAATCATGCTCACAAAAATATGGTTTGCAGAAGTATTTATCATCCCAGAGCTATTTCAAAAAAAATTGTATCTAGGGATTATTTTAAGGATCATAATTAGCATTCATGTACCACCTCCAGAGCTTCTCTATTAGCAAAACTGTCTACCTCCCAAATTTGCATATGTCACATTATATGAGTTCAAATAAAGATGGAGAGAAAAACCAGTGTTGACTGCCACTTCTAACAGCACCTCTGGACTGCCTAAGGAGTCTGCAGGGATATACTGGTATCCTGCAACATTTTGATTCATTGATATAATTTACCTTGATAGCTCCAATTTCTATGAGGCCATATAGATCCTTAGTAAATTTACAAAGTGTATGCCTTTTTTTGAAACTTGGCTTAAAAGGACAGTGGGTGACTTCCTATGAGTAGAATGAAAGGCAGGTTGCCAATAATGAACTTTATTCAATGACTACTTCTGATGATATATTCAGAAAGTTTTGTCTTTTGAGCTTAAAACAATCAGAACTATACTTTAAAATGTAAAGAAACACATATTTGTGTGTTGATGCCCAACTTGAAGGCAACTGGAGATTTCTGATTTGCAAGTACAGTTTTGGTCTACATTTTAACTTTTAATTTATGCCCATCAGTTAGATGATACACATAAAAGTTGTCATAATTTGCATAAAAGAATAGCATGACCCCATTCCTACAGTTGCCTTTGAAGAATATATAGTATGTATGAAGCTAAGTGGAGTCCATAAACATTTTCAAGTGATTGATGAGTCCTTATAAAGAAGTTTGAAAATGTTGGAAAATAAGCTTAATTATACTATCTAAATTTTTTTTTATTTTGACTTTTCAAGACAGGGTTTCTCTGTGTTACAGCCCTAGCTGCTTTGTAGATCAAGACTGGCCTCAAACTCACAGAACTCCATCTGCCTCTGCCTCCCAAGTCCTGGGATTTAAAGGTGTGCATCACCACTGCCCAGCTCCTGAAATTTGTATTATAAGAATTTTTACTTAAAATGTAATTATATGTGGAAAATATAAAATTGCAAGCTTAGCTAAGCCAACCAAACAAAAGAGACAGGACCAAATTAATTAAAATTAGAGATGGAAAGAGGACACATTACAGCAGTCACTGGTGTATGTTCTATTAATTTGAAAATCTTAAAGAAATAGTCGAATACCTAGATTTATATGACCTACAAAAGTTAAGCCAAAATGAAATAAATGAATGAAGCATATCTATATCAACCAATGGGACAGAAAATTAATTTTAAAATCTCCTAACTGAAAGGATCTTACAGACTGACAGTGCAGAATTCTACCAGATATTCCAGAGGAACTCACAGCATCACTGCTCATAGTATTCAATAAGCTAGAAAAGGAGTAACGTTTCTTCTAAATTCTTTTAATAAGCTCAAGATTACACTGATACCAAAACCAGAGAAAGACTCAACTGTTGTAGGAGGTCACTTGTTTGTTTCTGGCTGCTCAGGCCCAAAATAACCACACAAAAACTATATTAATTAAATCACTGCTTGGCCCATTAGCTCTAGCTTCTTATTGGCTAGCTCTTACATCTTAATTTAACCCATTTCTATTAATCTATGTATCGCCATGTGGCTGTGGCTTACCCACAAGGTTCCAGCATGTCTGTTCCTGGTGGCGACATGGTGTCTCACTGACTCGGCCTTCTTTCTTCCAGCATTCAGTTTAGTTTTCTCTGCCTACCTCTATTCTGCTCTTTGCAGGCCCAAGACAGTTTTATTATTAACCAACGGTATTCACAGCATACAGAGGGGAATTCTACATCACCCAACTGAGAAAGAGAAAGAGAGAGAATTATAAGCCAATCTTCTTGATGTGAATGCATGTACAACTTCTCAATAAGGTACTTGAAAACTGTATTTAAGAAGATATTGAAAAGATCATTCAACATAATCAAGCTGGTTTCATTCCAGGGTGTAGTGTAACATGTGTAAAACAGTAAATGGAATCCACCATATAAATGTAATCCAGGACAGAAATTACATAATCATTTCCACAGAAAGAACCTTTGACAAAATCTAATATTTCTTCATGATTAAAATGTCCCATAGAGGGCTGGAGAGATGGCTCAGTGGTTAAGAGCATTGCCTGCTCTTCCAAAGGTCCTGAGTTCAATTCCCGGCAACCACATGGTGGCTCACAACCATCTGTAATGAGGTCTGGTGCCCTCTTCTGGCCCGCACGCATACACACAGACAGAATATTGTATACATAATAAATAAACAAATATTTTTTTAAAAAAAGTCCCATAGATATTAGGGATGGAGGAAATATGCCTTAACATAATAAAGACTATGACAATAGTTACTACCATGTAAAATGGAAAAAAAACCAAAAGCTTTCCCACTTTCAGGAATAAGACAAAATCATCCATTCTCTTCATTCTTAGTCAGTATTATTCTTGAAAACCTAGCTAGAACACTAAGAAAAGAGAAGGAAATAAAAGGGATACAAATAAGAAAGGAAGTCACAGTATACCTATTTCTGGATGACATGATTCTATACATGAGATACCCCAATACCTCTATCAGAAAACTTTTAGCACTGATAAGCATTTGGGCAAAACAATAAGTTCCAAAATCAGCATACCAAATTAGTGGTCTTGCTATATACCAAACACAAATGACTAATTAAGAAAGAAATCACAGAAATAAACCCATTCACAATAGCCTCAAGAAAAAATTAAACCTTGGACTAAACCTAACTGAGAAAATGAGAGATCTCTATAATTAGAACTTTAACACACTAGAGAATGAAATTAAAGAAGACACCATAGAAAGGTTGGCAGATGGAAAGACTTCTCAAGACCACAGATTGGTAGGATCAATATTGTGAGTGGCCATCCTATCAAAAGTAATCTACAGATTCAATTGAACAGAAATTGAAAAGCAGAAACACAAAAGACTCTGGATAGTCAAAACAATCCTGAACAATAAAAACTTAGCTGGAGGATTCATAATTCCTGACTTCAGAGCCGTAGCAATAAAGTGGCATGGCATTGGTCCAAAACCAGACACCTCACTCCGTGAAATAGAATTGAGAACCAAGATATAAGTCTATGCACCTAAAGCCAGCTGATTTTTGACAAAGATGCCAAAAAATGTACATTGAAAAAAATATAGTATCTTTAACATATGGGGGAACTGAATAGCTCCTGGATATAGAAGAATGAGACTTGTTCCCTCTCTCTCACCCTGTACACAAATCAATTCCAAATGTTGGACAAAGTCTCAGAGACTTCCAGAACAATACAGGCTTTTGTCTTTGTTTGTGGTTGCCCATCAGAACTCGATGGTAAGATGCTACACAGGCAGTTAGGGCAAGGATGAATCGTCAACAGGCTTATCCAGCTAGGAACCCTGTGAACTATAAGAATAACAAGAGTAGCAAGATATGCCCATGGTGTGATAGTAGCACAATATTATGGAGGTAACTGTATTAGTTAGGGTTTCTATTAATGTGCCAAAACACCATAATCAAAAATCAAGTTGAGGAGAAAAGAGTTTATTTGTGTGACACTTCCTCGTGGCTGTTCATCACTGAAGGAAGTCAGGACAGGAACTCAAACAGGACAGGAACCTAGAGGCAGTAGCTGATGTAGAGACCATGGAGGCATGTTACTTACTGGCTCACATTTTTTCTTGCTCAGCCTGTTTACCAGTCCAAAGATGGTACCACTGACCATGGGCTAGGTCCTCTCCCACTGATCACTAATTGAGAAAATGCCTATATCTGGATCTCATGGGGGCATTTCTTCAACTGAGAATCCTTTCTCTCTTCTGACTCTAGCTTGCATCACATTGACACACAAAAGCAGTACAGTACAGTAACCAGCCACTTTCTGGTTGGATTTAAGACCTGCTCTGCAGAACCTTCACAAGACTGAATCAGTAATACCCTACCTAACATAGAATGGAGAGGGATTCAAGAGCCCACACCCCTAATTGATAAGCTATAGATAGATGATGGCTTCTGGGATAGAACATGCTAATTTTCTTTAAAGATTTGGGCCTTAGTATGTCAACCATGTTCCAGTGGATAGCCCCACACTTTGGAGTATATGATCAGCATAAACTGGACTTGGTGGATTGTTTGATTTTAAAAGACACTGAAATTTTGGGTGAAGTTGTGGATCTCAGAGCAATCAGATGGATAAATGAGGATGAATATAATCAAAACACATATAATATAATCAAAACACATATATAACATGAATATAATCAAAAAATATAATATTAACATATCATAATATTCTTTATAAACTCAGATTTTGCCAAGTAAAACTCATGATGCATAGCTTTTGGATTCCACACTGTGGAGTATGAGAACCTTGCTGATGAAGTTATTGATGACAAAGACATAAACCATGAATTCTTGGTATCAAGGGGAGTTTTAAATAACATCATAACCCAAATAGCACATTATGTCAAGAATCTCTTGGATAGCATACAAACCTTAATTTAAGTAGGAACTTTGTCATTTTTGACATTGAAAGCCCAGCTGCATATCTGAGGCTAGGTGAAAAATTAGAAATGATCCCAAAACAGGGGTTAGTTTTTTTTCATTCCTTAGAAGGAAAAGAGAAATATGAGAAAAAAACAAATATATAGTTATCTACACACACATCTTAGAAGCAGCTGATTACTAAGTGGTATTGGACTCTCCAGATCTCCTTCTCTACAGACTAGAAGACAGCCCGCAATTGTGATGCTGGGAGGTTAAGGAACATTGTTGAGTTCAGAAAGAAAATTGCTGCACAACCTTCTATATAGTAGGATCCCTGAATGTGCAAAAAGTTGACGAGCTAGGTAGATGGAAAGCTGGTACCTGAGAATATGGCCAGGTGGATAGCTGGGTGATGGGTGGGCAATCAAGCAAACAAAAAGAAAGGAGAGTCAGAGAAAGAAGGAATAGGAGGGGGGAAAATTTGTCAACTACTGATTGGATTTTCTGAGATATGAAATGATTATTAATTTCTAATTGCTTTTTGCTCCTTATACACTTTGATTTTCTAACTTTAAGCATGATGAAATTTTTGATTTTTAATTTGGTTTGTTTCTGTTTTGCTCTTTTGTTTTGTTTGTCTGTTTTTTGTTTGTTTTTGTTTCTGTCTTTTGAGACAGGATCTCTCTGTGTAGCCCTGGTTGTCCTGGAACTTACTCTGTGGATCAGGCTGACCTCTAACTCACAGAGATGTGCCTGTCTCTGCTTCCCAGGTGCTGGAATTAAAGTGCCTCCCACCACCTCCCAGTTTTGCACATGGTGTTTTTAGGTTATAAGGTAAATTTATACTTCATGAAGGAACTGGACTTGCAGAGAAATAAAATTATTCGCTCACGTTCACACTACTAACAATAACCATGGCTTGTAAATGTCAAAAGAGATTTGGTCTTGGACAAAGGGACTCAAGATGTTTCTATCCTAGCTAGAATGTACTTTTCTATGTCTTAAGGACATATCACACAGTCTATCCTATAATTAACAGTCGCTACAAGTTCATATGCTAGGTACAAACATCATTTCTGCTCTCCTGAAGATGACACTCTCATCTGGGCTCCTTCTAAAGAGCTATTAATATACTGAGGAACTCCTCCCTTGGAACTTGGATGGGAGACCCTTATTTAAAATAGCACTGCATAGCAACTGAAATCTAGAATGTTACTGGCTATTTTAAGCTTGTGCATCTCCAAAACATGAACTCTGTTTCCACAGGGCTCATCTCATTGGCTTCAGAACTACCAGGTACTCCTCTTAGGAAGAATGATTACCACACTGGAGATTGCTGGAAATAGCATCTAGTGCCCTATTTATTCACTGTCTAGGACTCCTTATAATCAGATCAGTAAAATGTTCTGGTCCCAGACCACTCCCCACAGGGTCACTCACACCATTGCCTGTGAGCCTGTGGACAAGAAAAATCTGGCCTGTGTGAACACATGCTACCAGTTTTCTAAATTATTTCTGCTTTTCCTTAAAAAATGGCCAGTCTCACACAATGTCCCTTCTCCCACTGAACCCAACCCTATCATGCTAAACCTACATATTTGGATAAATAAGCAAGCAAAATATTTAGGAAAGAGAAAGACATCTGCCCCCACCCACACCTCCACTAAGAAATAAAAGTAACAGAGAACATGATTAGACAAAATGACAAGTTGTTAAACACTAGAAGCTGTTGTCCACAAACCTGTTTTTCCCTTGAATAACCTGAGAGTCTCCATTCAAATATCAGATGAAAAACCAGAAGTGTCCCAGTACTCAGAACTGAAATATAATAAAGTCTCAGAGGAGCCAAATAAGGACAGTAGCCAGGTATGTGCTGGATCCCACATTTGAAATTCTGATGAGTCTCCTGCAACTGCAGCTTTGAGTCTTCACTGCTTGGTGCATACTGTGTCTGTGCACCTCTGACCTTTGACATATTATGAGAGCATCCACCCTTCTTGTTCATTCCCTCCTCATGCCCAGAGGTTTGGTTGTCTCTAAATGCTTAGTTTGAGGATGCTTAGTTTGGTAAAGACTTGACGTCTGAAGGAAAATTCTATCATTTCCCAGGCCAAAGCTACAGGCAGCTTCTCAAACAAAAGTCTCCAAAATGTTCACCCTGACTGTATTGGCAGTCTCACATCATGAATTCACATCACAATCAGTAAGTGATCTATCTTCTGCATGTGAGTGGTCCCAAGAAGGCCCTTCTGCTGGGTCACTTGTTTGCTTTGTAGAAAAGTCTGAAGGTTGACGCTAGATAACCAAACACCATCTATAAATCTTCCAAATAGTAATAGCACTGGTTTCACCCATCAGATGTATGTAAACAGGTTCACAGCTGACTTAAATTAATGGAAAATAACAAAGATGAAAATAGTAATCACACAGTAAACACAGTTGCCAGGTATTATTCTAAGTACTCACATATGTCTTTTCTAGACCGCACTTATACTGTATATAAAATGGTACACACAGTCAATTTTGAACCTTTGGATTATTATATACATCAAATAAATTATGAAAATAAATATATACATGTTACGTGACCTATATGTAATGAGGAACTGTTAAAGTTTGAACGTAATTGGCCCCCATAAGCTCATAGGGAGTGTCATTATTAGGAGGTGTGGTTTTGTTGGAGTAAGTGGCTTTGTTTGAGGAAGTACCTCACTATGGAGATGGGCTTTGAGGTCTCATATATGCTCAAGCTATACCCAGTGGTTTGGTTCACTTCCTGTTGTCTGCTTATCAAGATGTAGGACTCTCAGCTCTAACCATGTCTGCCTGCATGCCGCCATGACCCACCATGATGATAATGGACTAAACCTCTGAAGCTGTAAGCTACCCCATTAAATATTTTCCTTTATAAGAGTTGTTGTGGTCATGGTGTCTCTTCACAGTGATAGCAACTGTAACTAACACAGGATCCAAGCTTCATGCTCAGGTATTTTGGTTCTGGAGTACTCACTTTAGCCTCTGGTATTTGCCATAGTTCATGCTTCTATGTGAACTTGCTTTAACATATGCACTGTATCCATATGTCATGTCTACCCTATTCTTTTTGTTTGTTTGGTTTTTTTGTAAGAACATGGAAACAATTTTATTAGTGTTTAAAGGGAAAACCCCAGGGTACAAGCTGTCAATCTTTCCAGCTGCCCAGAGTACAGAGAGGGAGAAGTGAAAGAGAAAAAGTTATGCCTTCTGAATTAAGCACAGAAAACCTACATTATTGTAAGTCAGTTTCTTTCAGCCTGTGGGTCACAACCACCAAAAGGCCACTAGAAAATACAGATGTTTACATTATGATATATAAAAGCAAAATTATAGTTATAAATCAGCAACAAAAATAATTTTATGAGTAGGGTCACCACAGCATGAAGAACTGTGTTAAACGGTCACAACCTTAGGAAGGTTGAGAACCACTTAGACTAAGCAATTCAGTGATATGTCTGAGCCACTTTTGTCTTGCCTTCTTGTCTTCTTTGCCATCCCCCATTCTCAGAGATTTCCTTCCAGAAGCACACGCTTCAAATACAAGACAACTAAACCAAGTCTTACAACTCCAACCACTTCCCTTAAGAACATGACACGCCAACCATTATTACCCTGTGGCCAAACATCATCTAGCACAATGGTAGTTTCTATGCAATGGCATCAATGAAGTTATTTAAATTAGGCCATCTTCTCCTGCAGAAACACATCAATGACCTGGCTCCTCATCTCCTCCTGACCACTAACTGAATACAATGAGCATCCTTATGTGAGTTCCTGCACAGCATGCTCACTCCTGAACTGCGAGTGATAAACTACCTTTTCATTGACAATTATCTCCTGACCTGTTGGCATTACTATATACCTCGAGTTTGATATCAACACACATTTTTAAAATGCCATTGTTCTCAGGAAGCAAGTTTCTGTAATCAATACTATTCAGCTCAACTTATCTCTTAAGGCTTTCTGCTCCTGACCATTGTTGAATGAACGTTTCATTTCCTAAAAGAATTATGCAGTCTTTGTCATCATCCTGTAGTGGTGTTTCCTTTTCACAGGAACAGGTGGGCTCTTGTCCTTAAGCAGAGTACTGCGAATCACATAGAGACATACAATATACAATAATGCAAAGGATGCATTTTTTAACAAGAAATAAAATTTTAACACTTAAAAAATACTTTCTGGTTGCATTTTTATAAGAAATTTTGCTTGCTTGATAATTACATGCATAAGTAAAAATAAATAGAGGAAGAGGGGGAAGGAGGAGGAGCAGGAGGAGGAGGAGGAGGAGGAGGAGGAGGAGAAGAAGAAGAAGAAGAAGAAGAAGAAGAAGAAGAAGAAGAAGAAGAAGAAGAAGAAGAAGAAGAAGAAGAAGAAGAAGAAGAAGAAGAAGAAGAAGAAGAAGAAGAAGAAGAAACATTCTTTTGTAACTCTCATAAGATAAGGATAAGAGATGTTATGGTTGGATGTCTGTCAGGTTTAAGGGAGATAATGAGGTCAGAACATCTCTCCACCTTTTGCTACAGTAACCGTCTGACAGTTCCTAGAAGGTAGAAAATCTTTGAAAGGGATGCAGATAACTCCTGCCCTGTGTGTATGCTAATACGGTTCAGAAGTGAATGAACCAAGTTTGAATTCGGAGAAACGGATGAGGCTGTATCTGACAGTGCAGATATTATCTGAAGGCAGTATGACAGGGATTTGATAGGAAACAAACGATAACTAAATCCCCTTTGCCTGCTCTTTGACTCTAGATGTCTGAAAATAGGCTTCTCCCTATAATCAGAAGAATCAAAGCCCAGTCAAGCCCAACGAAGGAATATTCACCTAGGGTTGACACTCAGGCAGCCTAGAACAGGATGAGACCCAAGCAAAATGTAAAACTATGGCTTCTCTCCCAAGCAGTCTGCCAAAATAAAACATTGCCATTCCTCCATATTTAACTTATTTCCTCATTTGAGTAAATGGTGTTTGTGAGAAAGTCGTTTATTTGCATCGAGAGCATGTGCATCGGATGCCAGGTCTATCTCAATTCAGACATGCTTTTTTTTTTTTTAACATTGGAAACATATGGCTAGAATTTCCGTAGAGCTGTTTGGGAAATTTTTATGGATAAAATCCTTCGTCCTGACACGCCAGCCAGGCTCAGAGAGTTTTGACACTGCTGCAAAGCTCTTTCCTTCCTAATGGCTCATTTATAGCAGGAATTGGCTCTGGAAGTGTTTATAAGCTCTTTGGTGTTGTCTATAATGACTTTCTCAGCTGAAGTGGTGGTGAGGAGGGAGATCTAGATGGAGAAGGGAGTTGAAAAAAAGCCTGAATAAATAAATAAAGATGTCTTATAGGGGATCGCTTCCACCTCCCTGGACTGGGATTTTCTTCTCCACCCCACCCAACTATAATTGAAAAAAAAATAAGTGGCTGAGTTCTATCACAGATATTAAAAAGAATAATCGCTGGGCTTTGTTACATGGTTCCCTGGGGCATGAGGTTCCAATAACGCTGTGTAAAGATCAGCGTCCAGAGAGGAGACTGAGAGAAGTGGTCACTGGCTTTCATCTCTGTGGTTATCCAGACGCACTTGAGAAAACCACTTTCATTTTACCTGGGAGAACATGAAAAAATATGCGAATGTTGTATGAGCAAGTCCCGTGGAGGGCCCTTGAAAGCAAAATTGCTATTCAGATTCTTTCTGAGATAATACTCCAAAGCCTCCACCGTCACATGCTCTGAGTCCCTCGGTGGAGTTGTGTGCAATCAGACTCTGGGCTGCGCGCTCCAGAGAGCTAGCTACAAGTGAGACGCGAGTGAGAGATCAACACCACCACCAGCAGCAAAGCGGCAGGCCCTCCTTCCTCTCGTCCTTTCCTCCCATTTCATTTCTCCAGAGCTCTACTCCACCTCTCACAGCCCCACTCTCTCTCACCTGCCTTTTCTCTAGACGGAGACAGTGTGGACCCATGACAGCAAATGGCAGACGGCACCAGCCTGTGGCGACCTGCAGTAGCACATTGCATCGAAATACAGGTCCGCTCAGATAACAGTGACATGGTGTCTTCCCATTCATCCCTCTGTGATGCTTATGAAAACATGATTAATGTCTTTAATAAGGCAACTGTGTTTTGAGACAGTCTCTGTTTCCCTGAGCTTCACATGCCTGGGTCAGTCAATGCAGCGCAGGTTGAAAATATTTGAGAAAAAAAACTGCATTTGAGCTGAACATGTACAGGCTGGATTTTTTTTTATTTTTATGAACACAATACAATATGACAACTGTCTATGTCCCACCCACCCTTTAGGAGGTTATAAGTAACCTGCAGGCGAGGATTTAAAGCATCCAGGAGGATTGTAAAAGTTGAAGTAAACATTGCACCATTCTGTGTAGAAGACAAAGACATTCTTAGATGTTGGCATCCGCAGGGCATTGTGGAACCAATCTCTTAAGGATACCAAAGGACAACTCTACATATATGTGCAAACATGCATGTTATAAGGAACCATTTTAAATGTTTTTAAATATTAAAAACAAGCTTCTGAACAGCACACATAATGCCCACTCTTTTAATGTCTTATGTCAGTGAGGTGTTGGCTATCCAATCATGCTTCCCTGTGTCCACATGGGAAAAAGGCATGGATAATTTGTGATTGGTGATGAGAATAAGGCACGCTTCTCATATCATACCATTTTGGTTTTGCTTTATCTTAACCGTGTATATTAATAAACCACAGGTTAACAAAACATAAACCAAAGAAAAACAATTTTATATGCTATCTAATCTCAGAATAGTGTCGTCTCCAAAGAAACATATTTAGAATTCAAAACACTTCATGAGAAAAAGAATAGGGCTTTGTTCATATTTTTTAAGTGCATAGAACCAGCCTTTGTAGCCATTTTCTCTCTTCTATATTTACTCCAAAACTCTCTCCTTTTTTTTTCTCCAAACTTAGATGTCCACTCTCTGGTCTAGGCTCCTGCACCCTCACCCTTTCCTCTCTTTAGGTTGTTCATAAGATAATATAGAGCCCGGTTGAGGGTACAGGTCCCCACTCACAGTTCAGAGGGGAACAAGACCAGTCCGGAAACCTCTGGAAAGATCAGGGAGGGGACAGCTGAGGCACACCCTGTTGTTAATTATTCCTCATCTTCATTTTACACTTATGGACCTGTAAGGATAACATAGAGCCTAAGCTAGAATCAGAACATCGGGACACAGCCTACTGCATCTTCCCTTAGGGAACAGAAGAGCCTTGTGTTGAACAATGTGACTTTGATTGCGTCATGGCAAAAATGGTAAGATGTAATCTTACAGATAGCTATACAGATAACAGGTATATTCAGAACCGTGGATCTCTCTGCCCAATCCTATACAATCCTATTCCGGGAATAAGAGAAGAGCTAGAGAATAGGTAAAGAGACCATCACACCCTCATGATGAAGCTGCCATAAGAATTCCTAAAGAGTGGGGTTCATCAGGGTCCAATGCTTGTCATTGCCTGAGGCTCTACCACTGAGGTACATCTCCAGCTCCAGCTGTTGTCATTGGTTGTCCCCTTTTCATCTTTCTAGCATGAGTTCTGAAGACCTCACACAGCACCCTGAGACGCTGGCCTAAAGTGGAATCTTCCCTTAGAGGTGATTGGGATGGAAGGGATGCCTAGCTGCCTGTTCCTGCCCTTTCTTCTTCTTCTCTGTGACAAGAGGAGAGTAAACCTGGTCTCCCGATTGCTATATATTTTGCAGCTACAAAAGATAAGGAGTAGATATTCCACACTTTCTTCATCCATTCTTCCATTGAAGGACATCTAGGTTGTTTCCAGGTTCTGGCTATTACAAATAATGCTGCTATGAACATAGTTGAACAAATGCCCCTGTCATATGATCGGGCATCTCTTGGGTATATTCCCAAGAGTGGCATTGCTGGGTC
>NW_026067902.1:16032119-16123514 GCF_014885135.2 Alexandromys fortis
GGGAGGCGGGGAGGAGGCAGAAATCTTTTTTTTTTCAATAAAAAATTATATTTTAAAAAAAAAGATAAGGAGTAGAGCAGATCCTGAAAAGTTTCTCTTTGCTAAGTTGTCCCAGTAGCTGCCAATTTAATGGGCAGAAACAGAGGCCTGAAACTAATACATGTATATGTCAAATGCCACATCAGCTGGATGTGGTACCAGCTACCTATACTTCAGTCTCCACGGCTCACAGGTGCTAAGCCAGAGCATCACTTGACATTGGATTCAAGAGGGACTTGTACAATGTACTGGAAGTTCAGCTCAACCCCATCCCCCAGAAAAGACATTTATCTCACTTTTCTCTTGAAAGCACCTAAAAAGATCTCAATAAGGCATTTTAAAGCAAGATCAAAAAGAGAGCAGTGTTCAAAGAGCTTCTGGATTGACTGTCAAGAATCCAATCCAAATGTGAATAAGGAGGTGCCCTAACTCCATGTCAAAATAAACTTCCTCACTGAGGGCACTCAAACTTAAACCTACATGTCTCATTGTCAGGCTGTCTGATATATTTGTTATAATGCCCTTCATTAAATAATAAGCCAATAAACATGGGTCTCTAAGTGCTGTGAGCCATTACATCAACTGATTAAAGCCCCCAGGAAGGGGCTGTGGGACTTTTAAATCTATGGTCAATCTTTGATGGGGTTTATATATCTGAAGACCTGACCAGTAAATGAAACATCACACACATTTTGGTGATCATAAGAGACTAAGTGAAATAAATAGTTTAATTTATTTTTCCTATGATATGCACAGAGAGAGAGAGAGACAGAGACAGAGAGAGACAGAGAGAGAGACAGAGAGAGAGAGAGTCTCACAAGTATAAAAGGAAATACATTCCAACTCAAAATTAATCTTTAAAGATCTGGCAAGCTCTGCTTATATTTGGACAATATCACTGTTGGCTTCCTGTCCTCCCATGATGGGATCCTAAGATCTTGAGAAATTGAACTGATACAGAAAAGATATACATGTTCTGTTTCTCTCTGCTCCTCTTTATAGGTAAAATTTTTATTTATTTTTAAGCATATTAATACTATAATCTAGAATGAGTACTTGTTTGTGTCTCTGTGTGTGTATGTCTGTGTGTGCATGTGTACATGCAAGCACATGTGTGTGTGTGCTTGCACGTGTGTGTTCAGTTATTCAAAGAAAACATTAGCAACCCTGTTCACACCGTTCAACCTTGGTCCAGATAGGAAGACTCCTCTTATCATGATGGGCATGTCTGTGTCCTGTGGCCCTGATTGCCTTATGCAATTAAAACTTGATGGCACAAACAATAAAATGTTATAATTAACATTACTTTTTATTCTATGCTTATGATCCAATGTTCTTTTTATTGTCTAGTTCCCCATACAATCAGCTAAAGAGGAAAAATTACTTTGTCCAGAAGTGTCTACTTTTTTCCACTGGCCTATTCTTTGCTTCAGATTAATTCATTGGCATTCTGATTTTATACATCAGTCTCTGCAAGACTGGCTAATGTAAGTGTACCCATGAGAAATCATTTTTACATTTAATGAGGGAAAAATACAAAACCCATAAGCTAGACTCTGTACTAATAAATTCTCATTTGTGAACCCTTTTGTAACAAGCAATAAGCCACTTCTAAATATATCGTCTTCAGTGATACCTATTTTAGCCTTTTAAAAAATATATAACTTCTTAGCTGGGTGGTGGTGGTGCACACCTTTAGTCCCAGCACTCAGGAGACAGAGCCAGGTGGATCTCTGTGAGTTTGAGGCAACCTGATCTACAAGATCTAGTTCCAGAATAGGCTCCAAATGCTACAGGGAAACCAAAAAACCAAATATATATTTCTTGTTCCTAATTCTTGGGCAAATGAAGTCCTATTCAAAAAGTTCTTCCTCACATCTATACCAGATAGGGTACTGCCCAGCCATTTCAGTGGTTCAGGGTTCACATTGAAAAGTTTGCTCTTTTTGGAGTTAATTACCATGAAAGGTGATAGATGCTTAAATACTATTCCAATTTCATTCTTCTTGTGGACTTGCAGTTTTCCCAGCACTATAAATGGTGTTGTTGTTGTTGTTGTTGTTTTAGCAGTGTATATTTTTGGACTGGATCTGACCCCAAAGCTTCTTCCCTGAGGAGAAGGTTGCATGTTACCAGATAACATCATGCAAACTTCCAAAGGAGGGAGAAGCCGACAATCTGACTCAAGAAGTTTAAAGAAGCTGGCGAACATAACCAAACACAACAACCACCAACATGGCACAACAACCCTAAGAGTACGGTACCAGCACACATACCTTGGCAGTAGCCAGTTTTGAGTAAGACATGTGCACATGACCTAAGGAAAGTAGCTCCAGAGGCTAACCTGCCGCCTAGGCCTTCACTGCTGCCCAGAAGGCCAGCATAATTCACCTAATAGAGTAACAATGTTTGGGAGGAGGGCTTAATCTTGTTTTGAGTTTTTTTTTTAGATTTTTTCTCTTTATTATTTTAAAAAAAGAAAACAATCTTTTTTCATTATACATACCAATCCAAATTCCCACTGCATCCCTCTTCCCATTCCCTCCACTTACCCCCCACATCACCCCCCATCCACTCCTCAGAGAGGATAAGGCACATTGCTTTGAGGAAGGCCAAGGCTATCCCTACTATATCTAGACTGAGCAAGGTATCTATCCAAAGAGAACTGGTTCCCAAAAAGCCAATACAAGCAGAAGGGATAAAACCTGGTGCCACTTCCAGTGGCCCCACAGTCTACCCCAGCCATGCAACTGTCAACCACATTCATAGGAACTAGTTTGGTCCTATGCTCGTTCCTTCCCAGTCCATCTGATGTTGGTGAGCTGCCATTAGCTCAGGTAGACTGTTTCAGTGGGTTTGTTCATCATGGTCTTGCTCATATGCTCGCTCTGAGAAGGGCTTAATTTCTATCTCAACAGCTTGCATTATGGCAGGATCAATCAGCAGGAAAGAAATAGATCCCAGAAGAAAGTGTTGCCAAGGAACATGTCAGCAGAGGAAGCCAGGCTCAGAAACAGAGTGACCAGAGTGAGCAGAGAGAGAGAGCAGAGGATAGACAAGAGAGAGGCCATGCTGCTCTCGGACACTCAGGTCACACCAGAGAGATGAGGGACCCCCAAAGCCAGCCCCTTCTTCTGCTTTAGTTCCCTGGAACTTTCTATTGCCATAATGAAGCTCCCCAGACTTGAACTTGAGAGAATTCTTAAGCAGAAGTTCACAGCCTGTGGTGACATTCCCCTAGGGACCATCTCGCAACCTTTTGAAATTCTCCTTTCTGAGAACAGGGGTCGCTGTTATTATCTAACCAGCAGAGAGTAAGGGTGCAGCCAAGCGGTCCACAGTGCTCACCCCACACAGGAACTATTCCCCACTCCCCTCCCCAAAATGTGACGAATTGAGAAAATATGGCTTAGGACAACTTTTGTTTTATAGTTTCTTCCTTTGCACTTGTGCTTAGAAAGTGTTTCCTTTAAAATATTGGCTCATATTATCCTCCAGTGCCATGGTTTAATATTTATTATATATTTTATTATTCATAGACATTTCTAGCAACAAGAAAGCCATGCTAATGTTGAAGAAATCAGGAAAGTTACTAAATTTATAAAGCAGGTCACAGTGTCTTCGTGACTCTGATTAGCAAATATCACAGGGGAATTTGGGGGAAAATTTTCACACCTTGCTTGATTAAATCCACTCTCCCGTGAAGGTGAACTGGAGAGCTTAGAAATCTATATTCCCTCTAAAGAGTGAGGCAAATGTTCACCTGGCAACTGTATAAATATGTATAACCTACTTACTACAAAGTTGATGAACTACAGAACACCAAACGCACCTGTTCGAAATTGACAAATTGAGAGAAGATTAATAAGGTGGCAACCAAAAAATTGGAGTCCATGCAGTGGTCGTCCTCACCAATAGGGTTCTTAGGGGTAGAATAAGAATACCAAGGAAACACTGTGAAATTATTCCCTGAACAGGTAGAAGTGGTCTTGGCCATGACTATTCTTTATCAGGGGGCCTTGTCATGAGACACCTTCTGCTCTCTATGGGTGCCAACATTGTGGAGTACATAAAGCCTCCGAAGACTCTGTGAGGCAGATGGGTTTTGTCTTTATCTCACCATAATAGCCTATAAGCATAATTAGGAAAGACAGATGGGTGAGCCTGCTAATCCAAAATGTGCCCCTCTGTCTCGTATTCTTGTCCCTGAGGATGGGTTCTCATCTGGAAATGTCATTGTCTTCTTATAAATTCCCAAGAGCTTATACCAATCAGCACTCACCCAGCTACCCCCATTTCTCTCCATGTGTTAAGCCTTTCTTGGGCATACCCTGAGTCAAAGATTAATCCATTCTCTCAGTGACCTGGGAAAAAGGAAAAACAAGACATTTTCTGCTCAGCTACTGCAACTTCTATTCTTCCTGAAATGCAAACTGCAACCCAAGCAACTCCCTGGAATTTCAAATGGCAATGTTTTGCCGGTCTGCCCTTGCCAACAAATTATCACCATGACTCTTTTAAAGACTTCTATCTGCTGTCTTCTGCCCCTTAGACCTTCATACTCTCAGGTCCCATCTTTTTTCCATGCATCCCTTACTTGAATGTGATACCGTTTATCCTGGACACATTTACTTCCACAGGGTTTATGAATTAAACTGTTGCACATAAACCTGGTTGTGCACAAAATAGTCATGAAGAAAAAATGAATCACTTGGATACAGAATGCCACTTTCATATAAAAGCAGCAAAGATCAATGCCATGCATGGAAAAAATACAAACAAAAAAAGAAGTAGAAGAAATAAAATAAAGCTTTATCTGGACCCATTTATAAAACAGGATGTACTAATCAAACACGCACCCAGAAATTGTTGAATAACTCACTAGTGGATGGTCTAGATCAATGAGAGATGATGCTATCATGTAGCCGAAGGTTGGCAAATGTTTTACCCAGAGAAGCCAAGTTATAAATGTCTTAGGATTTGCAGTTAATATGGTCTGTTTCTCAGATGCATAGCTCTGGTTGATAAGGCAGAGCTTTAATAGATAAAAATGGAAATGACTGCGTATATGGGTTATTTTTCTGTTGTTGTAACAAAAATACTATAACCAAAAGCAAATAATAGAATAAGGAGTTTATTCTGGCTTAAGAGTCTGGAGGGAGAGTCTATAACTGTGGGAAAGGCAGGCATGGCCGCAGAAAGAGACTGGGTGGTCACATTTCATCCTCACACAGGAAGCAGAGAGAACAGGAAGTGGGGTAAGGCTACAAACTCTCAAACCCCATCCAGAGTGCTGTACTTTCCCCATCAAGGGACCAGCTCCTCCTACAAGTTCCATGTCCTGTCCAAACTGTGCCTTCAACTGGGGACCAAGTATTCAAAACGTGAGCCAATAGGAAGCATTTCTCATTCAGACCACCACAATGAGCATGGTTGGGTTTTAATAAACATATGAATAGATGTTGAAATTCATATTTTAAGTAATTTTCACATCTCGCAAAGCAGTCTTGTTTCTGTTTTTGTGTTTTTCAGAAATTGGTACTCATTCTTAGCTCAGGGGCATACACAAAGGCCAGAGGATGAGCTCGTGCACGACAGATTGCTGTACTATGCTGGAGTTTAAGCAGATCTTGTTTGTGAAATGATTCTCTGAATCCTTCCTCGAGAATCGCAGCTTAGTACGCCCTAGTTTTCCTCCTGTTATTTGTTGAGCCACCCTCTTCTGTCATCTAACAATTCCTATAACAGGGCTTCCTTCTAGTAAGCTGGTCCAAAGAAGAAAAGTAAAGGCTGCATTTTAGGAGCAGAGTTCTCTCACACGGTACATTAATTAGCTGGTTTTCAGATCAGATATAAATTAGTCTCGTGTTTGCCCCTTAGTGCCCAAGTTCATAACCATTCAAATGTCTGCCATCTCAGAACTGAAAGAACAAAGGAAACAGAGGTAATGCCCACCGTTAAATCCCCAGGCCAGACAAAATCAACCAGCATCACTACTGCACATCCTAGTACATCATGTCATTATCAGCTCAAAAGAAGACCAAATTAAGGCCGGATCAGAGGAGAATCTACCAATTGCTAGACTGGTCAATGATCATAATAAGACACAAATTGGAACCATAAAATTTTAGAATTCCCAAACGACTTCAGATGTAGAGAGAGACAAAATGTGCCAAGGAATAAGTACATAGCTGATGATAGAAATATGCAAGGGGGATCTTACAAGTCTTGCAATGCTAACAACGCTTAACTGTTCCCAAAAGGGACAGAAAATAAATAAAAATGAACTTAGTCTGTGCCAAGTTGTGAGAATTTTGGCCAATGAATCATAGACTAACACGAAGCTCTTGATCTCCCAGACCAAACTTGATAAATGAGAAAGACAGATCCATTACTAACTCATTCTTGTCCTCCCAAATTGTTGGGCCAAATTTACCTGGGTCTTGTTTTTAACCGTGAGCGAAGCTTCAGTGACTTTCATTCAGATACGTTTCCAGTATATCTGTCCTAAGAGCTCTTTAGATGCAGTGCTCTGAAATCTGGACACACAGTGGGGAGGAATGTAAATAATTTAATAGATAAAGTTGTGGCAAAGCTGAAAGTCAAACCATGGCTTTTCCTCTTGTCTTGTGCAGTGAGTCAAGGGAGCTAGAGCTGATTAGCATGCAGGGAACAGGCTCTCCTCTAGCCAAAGAAGCTTCTTTTGGAACGTTATTTATCATGGAACCCCAAAATGTAAAGGTAAACAACTGCTTCAGGAGCCCCAGTCACGCTGCCTCCTTGGGTGAGGCACACACACACACAATTCTAAAGCTGTTAAGTGTGCTACTATTTTTATATTTATTTATTTATTCATTCATTTATTTATTTATTTTGGTTTGGTTTGGTTTGGTTTTTCAAGACAGGGTTTCTCTGTGTAGCTTTGGAACCTGTCCTGGAACTTGCTTTGTAGACCAGGCTGGCCTCAAACTCACAGAGATCCACCTGCCTCTGCCTCCCGGGTGCTGGGAATAAAGGCATGAGCCACCACCACCCAGCTGCACACTGCTCTTATAAAAAAGGAAGCCATAATAAAAATAAACAAAGTCAAGCCAACACGGTGCTGTTCCACAATAAACGTAAACAATGACTATAAAGAGTGTTCAGAGAAGGCTTTTGCTGCATAGCCTGAAACAAAACAAACTAAAGTCTCAGCACAAGGAACTGTTTCTCTTCCATTTTCAGCTTCTAACTCATCAATATTTTGACAAACTTCATCAAGATACCCTGCCACCAAAGTTCTCTGTTCCTTGATAACACTCAAGAAGTGGCTCCTGCTTCCACAAGCCCTCCTGAAAAATCAACCAGCATACACTAACCTAAATTCAAAGAGGCTGCTCTCTTCGTCTTCCCCACATGGGTTCCTGAAGGTCATTTTCTCACTATTACGTTATGAGCAGTCTATTCAGTGTTCTCAAGAAAGCCAGAGATGCCCCCACAAAAATTGGTTGAAAGGGATGGTAGCTAAGCTCAACACAGCACAAATAAATAGAAGCTAATCTCAATGTTTATCTGGCAAATGTTACCACTCCTGGGTGTTTAACAGGGGCAGTGTAGTAGATATAGGTATCTTTAATGGAAAGCCAGAGCACACACTCATCTGTGACTCTGGCGTAGAAAAAAGACCCCTTCCAGCTCTGTCCAGATGCTCTGCCCTACTCACGTATGTCGCTTGGCACAGCACCCGGTATAGATAGAAACCCCACAGGAATGCAAAAGTCCAGAATACAGTCAAGGAATCAATCTTGGTTGAATTCAACTTCCAAACACACCCAGAGAGGTTGCAGCATAAAGTCACAGAGGCCCCCATAATGGTTGTAGAGCAGAGAGTCCAAGTTCCCATGAACCTTACATATAGAAAGAATTCAACTTAAGCCAACAAAAGCAAAATCAAGATCTTACGCTGTCTTCTCACTCACTATGTAGATCAGACTGGCCCTGAACTTTTTACCCACCTCCTTCAGCCTCCCAAATACTGGGAAGACAAGCATGTGCTACTACATCCAGGTCACTCACAGTTCACAGACTTAAGGTGACACAGAAGAGCTCAGTCTAAGCTTGGGTTCCATGTGCAGCATTGGTGGATACAGAGGGCAGGTTTGTCCCTGTCCAGCTTTCACCAAAACAATTGCTGGTGCAGATGCTGGAATTTACTCTAAATCTTTGCTACCTTCATGAGTTGAGTCATGAATAAGGTTGGAGGTGTGGGAGGGGCCCTGAGAGCAGTGATCATATTGGAGAAAGTTCTGGAAATAAGATCTGTTTCAAATCCCAACAGTCTAAATTCACACCTAGTCTAATAGCAATTATATTTCAGAGCATTAAACCTCCTAAATGAAGGTACACATCCAGGTCCTCTTTAGGCCTGATAGATTGCCAGGTCCAGACCCTCTGCCACCTCCCTCCTTCCCAAGAAAACCATGAGCTCTGAGTATCTGCTCCCACTGCACAGATAGCACCAGCACCCGGCCTCTCTGTGGCCACTCAGAAGGCTGCCTTCCCAAGCACAGCCCACCAAGGAAGCAACCTCCCTCTGCATTCACTGGACTTCCCACTCTACTTCCTTAGGTCATCACTAAAAGCAGAAATGACTCAAATCCAGTCGCATCAGCAAAGGCCACCCCACTATGGTTGACAACTCACAAAGCTGGGAACGTGGAGCACGCTGCATAGCCTGCAACAGCTTAACAAGTTGGAGAGGTCCTTTCCAGGTGCCTCAGTTGTCTTGAGTTCCTTACGTCATCTGACCAGGCTGTTTTTCCTGAAAATGGCGTAGACACTATCTTCATCTTTGAATTCCAGGTATATAAGAAGGAATCTGTTATAGGTTCAGTGGGCTGCACTGAACCCCCAAGCAAGTTTTGCTTTTTACAACATATTGAGATTCGTCCACCCCTTCCAGAAAACAAAAAGAGTCTCTATATAAAGAAGTTCACTTGTCAAGATGTGAGAGTTAGCCAGTAAAAGGCTAGAGCTAATGGGTCAGGCAGTAATTTAATTAATACAATCTCTGTGTGGTTATTTCGGGGGTTAAGCTAGCAGAGCGGTGGAACACGACCTGCTCCTCTCTACTACACACTTGCTACTGCTCCAACCCTCAGGCTTCCTCTCTTAACTTCATCTCCTGCAGGGCTCCAGACCCATGGTCTACTCATGCTGACATACATTTCCCTCAATAGGAGTGCATTGCCTTCCCTTCCCTCCTGGCTAACAGTGTTCTCCAAACAGCTCATCTGTTGCCTCAAGAATACCTTCCCTGCCTCATCCTCCCTCAGGCTTGATCAGAGAGAGGCTCAGCTCTGATTCCCATTATGCACAAAGGTGGTGTACTTTAAGTGTTATGTGATGTATTTTTCCTGGTGAGACATCACACACAAACACACAGACACAAAGACATACACACAATCTACTCCCCCCCCCCGCAAAATAAGGAGGTCACAACAAACTAAAATATAGATATCACCAAAGTCAAACTTGGTGAACCAATGAGTTTTATTGGGGTTGCTTACAGGAATTTGGGTGAGGGGTCACTTACAGATAAAGAAATGAATCAAACATTGCTTCTTTACCAAAGCCCTTGCCAGCATGGGTGACCAATCAACAAAGCTGGTAACCTGGCACACCCTGCACAACCTATAAGAAGCTTACCAGGTTAGAAAGAGTCTTTTCCAAGTGACTCGGTCAACTTGAGCCTCTTTGCGGCTGCTTCATTGGTCTCGGCTTCATAAAGGTCTTCTAGTCTTCTTCACAATATGACTTGTCTGAGAGTGATGCTCAGTGGTCTTTACCGTGTATTCTTAGGAGGAAGGGGCCTGGTGAATCTGGTCAGTTTTGGGGATTCCCTGAAGCTGTTTTGAGTTATTTTAGTCTTAAGAAGCTTTCTTACAGGCTGGAATATTTCAATCCCCAAAGTGGGAAATTCTCATTTCAAGGGCTCCATATTAGAATTCACTTGGGCACCTAAGTACCCAGAACCAAACTGCTGTGGCTCTTAGTTAATTGCTTTAGGAAACAGTATTTGGAGATTAAACAGGAGAATGGTGATATCAAGGCTACATAGTAAATTTGAGACTGTTTTGAGCCACATAATAAAACCCAACTCATAAAAATGAATAAATAAATAATATAAAGATTTTTTTCCATTTTTATTACCTTAATTGTATTCCATTTTACTCCACTATTGTATATAAAATGAGTAGGCAGCAGATTTTCTGGATAGGTGAAAGATGGTAAATTGGGAGGGTGGGCACCTTAAATCAGTTAGGGACAGCTTCTGGACCTTTACGTTAAGAAAGGCTTGATGCTAAGTCTAAGCTTAGTACAAATGCCGGCTATGGCTTATTTCTCAGGGGGTATTGGTGACACCTCACTTTATTCGACCACTAGCAGAGGGTGAAAGGTTTCACCTGAGCAGCTCCCTATAGACAAACAAGGGGACTGGATAGCAACGGCAGACTATCGGGACAAACACTGGTGGGCACTCTCGAGCCAAGCTCTGTTTTCAGCAGATGTTGAATGCCAATCACCCCTCTCATCCATTCTCTACCCTGCTCCCTCCATAGAGGCTGAAGTGTATGCTGCTTGTGAGCCTGGCTTGTGGGCTCTCTGGTTGTGGTGAGCTTTGACCATTAGACACCCTCCAGAAAATGGGGTTGAGGAAGCAACATCAGTATTTTCCTGAGAACCTGCCTGCGGGGCTGCCTCCAGCTGACTCTGTTCCTTGATCATAAATTGCTCTGCCCACCCCTCCAATAGCCCCAGTGGCTGATGCTCTGGAGCACTGCACCAGCCCCATATTCTCTGAGTTTATCATGGGCTTGGCTTTGCTCAACTTGAACAAATCATCCCTTTAAAAATAAACTTCATCAAACTTTATTATATTATAGTAGCAAAAAAATATTAGCATCACAGAAACACATGCATGAGGCAAGCATCTTCAAACACAGTGAAAGAAGGGTGCATGCACAGCAGGGAGGGGCACAATGGCCTAGAGACAGCACAAATAGGCACCATACCCCCTGCATCATCTACCTTAGCTTCCAACCCATAATCCAGAGCTGTCTGTGCAAATTAGTACTGACTGAGCAGAGACAGCTCTAGCCATAAAACTCTAGTTTGCCCTGTAGAACAGTCCTGTTTCCCTTGCTGGAAAATTTTAAGCTCGAAATTTGTTATCTGAATGTCAGTGAGACAGAGCAGTCAGAAAGAAGCTGAATCAGGCTAAACTGCAAAGTGTGAAGGACAGTGTGGTCCGCCCTTTCTTCCTGATTCTGGTGTCTCCACTCCTGGTGGAATTCATGCATCTCTCCTACTTATCTGAAAAAAAAAATCAAAGACATCATCTCTTCAGTGCTATGAGAACTCCCCACCCCAGCACGATTAGCAGCAGCAAAGATGGAATCAAAAGAAGTTAAACCACAAATGTGTCCCCCCAAATACACACCCTCAATCTGACAGGGCTGACCCTGAGTGTTTCTTTCAGTGACTTGGTGAATCATATGCTAAGCAGTCGAGCACAAAAAGCTTTACTGGACTAAAGCACTTCTTGGAAGGATGGAGACTGCTCAAAACCAGTAAGACTCTTCTCAGGGTCCAGTGAGCCAGCATGGGCAGTAAGGAGCACTACAGGTTGACCCCTCCCACACAAAGGAAACTCACAAAACATCTCAAGAAAAAAAGGCAGAGCCAGATGCCTCTGAGAAGACAGGTTGTAAGGCAGCAATCAAAAACTATTTAGAGGAAGAAAAGGAAGAGGAATTAGGGCCGCAGGCCTCCAGCCCTTAAGCAGGAAGAACAGTAAAGCACACCCCAATTCCATTTCAGTCAGACCCCTTTTAAGCTTTCCCAACTCTCCAATTCACTGTCTTCAATAGCCTTTTCATCTCTCAGGGTCCAACTCAAATGCCTTCTCCTCTGCAGAGGTTTTCTATTCCCAGAAAGAATTAACCGTTCTTTTCTCCGCACGCTTAGAGCATGTCAACCCTCTCTGGCTCCTTGCACTTTGTAAGATATGTCTGTCTTTGCCTCCCCCAAATGGTGTGTGAACTCACTAGTGGCAGGGATCTGTCTTGGGGATTTCTGAATAAAAGCAGGGCCTGGATCAAAGAAGTAGAACATATAAATATCCTCTGAGCTTATCAATGGCAGACTTTTGGTATCAACAGGACATTGGGCATTTGAGGTCATTTGAATATAATGGACTCCCATAAACCCATTAGGAGGTGTGGCCTTACTGAAGTAGGCCTGTCTTATTGGAGGAAGTATGTCACTGTGGGGGCAGGCTTTGAGGTCTCTTTTGCTTAAGCTCAGCTCAGTGTCACAGTCTACTTCCTGTTGCTTTCTGATCAAGATGTAGCCAGCACCATGTCTGCCTGCATGCCACCATGCTCCCCGCCATGAGGATAATGGACTGAACTTCTGAAACTGTACATGAGTCACCCCAACTAAATGATTTCCTTATAAAAGTAGTCATGGTCATGGTGGCTCTTCACAGCAATAGAAACCCTAAATAAGACAGCATCCTGCCTCTTCCCACTCGCCCTAAATCTTTTCCCATTTCTGGAAAAACAAAGGAGTCCAACACAAGTGGAACTGATTTCTACCCCATCCGTCATAAACACCCCCAAAAGAGGGACCCAAGATAAGGGCTGATGGAAACAGGAATGACGGCAGGTGGCAGAAAGTAAAAAATCAGAAATACACTGCATCATCAAGCCAGTTCCCTCCTGAGTCTCTGGGATTCCCTCTCATTGGGGATACCCTCAAGAAATTCACAATAAACACTACTCCAAAATGTCCTGCGGGGCAAATGATAGGACAATTAATCCACGTGCTTACTAAATCAGCCATGGGCAAAGGTTGTGGGCTTTTTCCCATTCCATTTTTAAATGTTTAATTTAAATTTTTAAATGGCCGAGTGAACAGGAGTGTTTCTTCGGGTGTCCTCTGAGAAACTAGTAGATGCGTCGCAGAACCGAAAGCAAGTATTGAAAGGGGCAGCCGAAGTAGGATGGGACCAAGTGACAGCTGAGCACCGATGGTTGCCACAGCAACCACAGGAAAGAGGTGGGCCAACAGAGCAGGAGGCAGGATGGTACATGAAGGGCTTGATACACTCCCTCACCTTGGTTTTTTTTTTATCAGCTCTAATTTTTATACATTGTGTTAGAGAGTAAGCCACACTAATCCTAAGATTACAATGCTAAGTTGTTAGCAAAAGCATTGAGTGATATAACTAGACTTTTCTAAAGCCTCTACATGCTTTGAGTACAGTTACTATAAACATCTGGTTTTTATCACATTGACCCTTGAGAGTGTCACATTCAATGTCACCAAGACAAGCTTCCAATCAGCCAAATGGCACATTTCCCTCCCCTCTCACTAGGCTAGAGCCCCACCATGGGCCAAAGAGAAATGGAAAGATGTTTGCCCCCAAGCAATTTTAAGCAGAGAACATATATTCAGTCTCCTCCCGTCAGCAACTCAACCCTGAAGACCATTCCTTTAGCTTCCGCCCAAATCCAGCCAACTTTCTTCTTTCTCCCTTATCCCTTCTCCCAACCTCTACAACTAGTGCAAACAACATACTTTCATGCAAATGAACTCCAAAAAGCCAGCTGCTCACAGCCCATCCTAGCAGTGCAGCAGATGTGCCCAGGCAAGTCTGAACTCCAACAGTGCCCACATGATGCCCAAGCTATATCCTCATTACCAAGGCAACTGCTAAAGAGTGTCTACATGCTAGGGCTTCTGTGCATTGTGACTTAGAATTGTGAAGACCCCAGCGGTTTAGTGCCGAAAACCCAAGGCTTTTTATTTAGTTTGTCCCTCCTGGTATGAAATAGTCCTGTTCAATGTCCTGAGTTGCTTTTGTCCTGGCATTCTGTCACTGCACTTTAAAGGGACCATTCTCATTTTCTCTATTGCTGCTGACCACAGAGAGATGTAACCTCCAAGACCCATTTTTTAAATGACTAAGTTTTCCTCAGATGATCTGAGTGGGCATACAATATTTGTCTTTAATTTTGCCTACAGAAAAAAAAAAAGTTGTCTACCATTTAGACCAGATATTTGAAGATACTGAATGACTGGCGAAAGCCAAGAATGAAAGAGAACAGTAATAAGATAAGGTAGTGTATTGACAGCATTAACAGCTGAGATCTTGTGTGACATGTGTGGGTGGGTCTATGTCTCCAAGATTAGACTGTTCTCGTTTCAAAAGCACCATCCATGAACTCTGCCAATCAGTCCCTCACTTGTTCATACTAAATGCATTTCTCTCCACCCCACTCCCTCAAGATAGATTTTAAAAGATGGTGCTAAAGAAACAACACACAGATCCCCCATATGCTCGTGAAAGGCAGCATTTTCCCCTTGACCAACTTACAAACTGAGCTTGGATTTTTATCAGCCTTTGCTGTGCCTCACTTCTACAAAAGAATTCAATTTATTATTCTCCTTGGACTTCAAATAAAAAAAAAAACATCAAAGTCTAGCAGAAAATAAAAGCTCTGGTTCAGACATTATTTTGTTTTTCTCATCTGAGTAAATATTTGCACTTGCTGGAGGAGCTTATGCTGATGTATCTGCAAATTGGAAGCGTTTTTTTCCTACGAGACAGTAAGTTGCTGCGAACAAAAGACCACAAACCAAAATCCCCTGTGCTGTCTTCCAAGTGACCTCCAGCCCACTGTGCAGATGACATCTGTAGAAGGAAGATGATTTGGTCTCCATGGAAGCTCAGTTTGTGGGCTCTGTCTTGGCAGATTGACAGCTGTGCTAAATGATGTTGAAATTACATGTAATAGATTTTAGATTATGACTATTGTCCTCTAGGGATTGAAGAGCCTCACACAGTGAGCGAGGACTCTAGTTATCTTCTTAAACCTCATTCCATAGTTTAAAAAAAAAGGCATAGGATTTTCTTGTCACAACTTGACCTTCTTGTTTACTGGGGAAGTGGTGAGCACCAAAGGCACTCAGCTAATTTGAAAGCACAGGTCCAGCATAACCACTGTCGCCATCTCATAGAATGAAACTGACTTGACCATGCTTAATGCAGGGCTAGATATGATCTTTCTCCAATCCAAAGCTAATAATTGCTAAAATGCTCTGATCTCCAATGCGATGACAACAAATTATCATAGAATTAGCCCAAATTGGCATTGAAATTTTACCCTTTGCACAACTGGTACACCGATTCATTGGCAAATCTGTTTGTGGTTTGTTCTGTTTGTCTAAGGAATCCCGGGGCTTGTGTGCTGGTGATTGGGAAAAGGGTGTGTAATGGAAATGATGTGGTTGTCAACCCCAGGGGAATGGAGTGAATAAGTAAGGACTGACCTGAGCCTGAGCACAGCTGAGAACGTTGGACCCCAAAAGCGACTGGGAAACTTTGAGGGAGAATGGAGTTCCTGGGTGGAAACATGGAACTGTAACTCTTGGGGAAAGTAGAGTCAAAATGTTGTTGAACCCAAAGAACAAGAGGCTGGGGTCACAGCTTAGCCTAAGTACCTAAGCTTTAAAGTGGGTTTTCTTTGTCACAGTATAATATAAAATCGGTCATAGTGTTGATGTGTTTGTTCTATAGCCAAACCCTCTGTTCAAATGATTTGACTATCTAGTCAGGAAATACGCACTTTACAAATCAACTGCATAGAGAAGTATGGAGGGGTCAAAAGGAGAAGATAATTAAGGAAGATTTTTAGACTTCATCAAAATAGGCTATTGCATTTCATGTTTATCTGTTCCAGCGTATCTGACCATCACCCAAAAACAAAGGGCCAGTCACATGGATGAGACAGGTTTCCCTTTTAAGAAAACACACCAGTTTAGACAAGTCTGTGCACTGTTTACAGAAAGACACTTCTTGGTGAACTCAAGTAAGACTGTGCATGATGCTGTCCAGTCATACCCCTGACTAGCAACAGCATCCTGCTGTGTTTGTGGCTACCAGTTCACAGGTGACTCGTGTGCACATTAAAGTTGACATTGAGTTCAGATGACTGTTCCTTACCTGTAAACATGTTGAGAGAGGCACAAGTGTACAACTAAAAGCGAAGACTTCTGTGGAGAAGGCGGCAATGTTCCCTTCTTTCTTGCTTTCCCTTTAAGAATCTTCCCAAAATACATGAGCATTCTTTGCATAAGAAGTAAGTGAAAAACCAAAGAGCATACATGCATCTGTTTAGCATTTACAATGAGAACTGCAGGACAGATCAACCAGCAAACAGTGGATCAGGCTACTTACAAAGTATGAGATCAAAGAAAGCGTGGGAGGGATGCAGAGGTAGTCGCACATGCCCCAAGTACATGGTAGTGAAGTTTTGACAAAGCACTTTAATGTTCAGCATATTAAAATTTTTAAAAGGAAATCAACAATGACAGAAAGAGGGAAGGAAAATCCTGAAACCCAAAGCAACAAAAACAAATGAACCAATTACATTTCAAATGAGTTCCATAAACACAGTGAAGGAGAAAATAGAACAAAGTATTGATCCAAGTAATTTATTGACTTGGCATTTGAATACACTGGTCATTGAGAGACTGTGAATGGGAAGAACAACTAATAAAAATCTGAATTCTCCCCCAACCCCTACATGTGTGTGATTTTGTGTGTGTGTGTGTGTGTGTGTGTGTAACTTCATACAAATAACAAATGCAAAACAAAGTTCCCCAACAGCCAGAAATGAAGGAGCATCAAGCTGAATACATAAGCTGATGAACCCGGAGTGGGGTTTGTCAGTATGTGAGAGGAAGAAACTTCTTAGCCTCACAAGACCCAGTGGCGAGAATACACACTGGGACCATAAAGTCAAGGTTCATGAAGAGCTGGCCCTCAGTGGAGAGCCTAGCTCCTTTTTGCTAGGCAGGGATGTAACAAGAAAACTCATCTTCATGAGGGGAAGACCTCCCTACTAGACACAGCAGATCCTAGCCAGTTCCATACCCATATGTAGAGCCTAAATTTATACTCCCTGTGTGTTCTTGGAACCTGCAATGAACAGATTGCTGTAAAAAATGAACCCCAAATAAGTGAAGCCCCTTGGGCTTCCAACAAAGAGTACAAAACTGTTCAAAGCAAACCTTCTAAAGCACAAAGAAATAGTCATTTCTTAGACAAACACACACACACACCACAAACACAAACACATACCACACATACACAAATACATTCTAGCTGGAAATGGGCCCACAATACTGGAGAAAGCAGAAACTGTCAGGAAGGATCTATGGCCACTCTAGACAGGAAGAGCTGTATGCACCTTAGCAAGGGTCCAAAAGAGATGATTAAATAATGCTGCTAATGACAAAAGAAAAGAACTTTTGAAAACAAGGAAAGGGCGGGTCCTATAGGAATGGGAAGAGACTGATGAACTTGGAACTGACCACTGAAAACTTCTGAGTGAAAATGAGCAATTCGGGAGACAGGATAAAAACAGATTCTAGACAGCTGTCGGGAACACAGATATGAAGAAATCACGCGAAACAAAGCAATGAGACACAAAGAGAAAACAGGAGAAACTTAAAAAATACATCTTACTGGAATTCTAAGAGCAGAGAAATTAGACAATGAGGTAATAACAATAATCATATAATGACTGAGAATTTGTGAGGACTGATTAAAAAATCATGAGGACGTTTGTTAGAGTTCAAGGCAAAAAAATTACAGACAGCAATATTTGCATATTATTTGCATAGTTCAGTAAAGTGACTGTTTTATTTATTTTTATTAGTTCCTTGAGAATTTCATGCCAGGTTCTTTGATCATACCTACACCCTTCCCACTCCTTTCAGACCTGCCCCCTTCCCCACCCACCCCAATCTGTATTCGCCATTTTTAATCCATCAAGCTACTCTGTGCCCATAGACTCCTGGGTGGGTGCCCTTCCACTGGAGTGTGGTTGACCTACCAGGGGTCACACCACAATAGAAAATCTGACTCTTCTCCGAGCAGCTATTAATTGCTATTAACTCCTCAACTCAGGGTGAGACTTTGCCTGCCTCCCCACCCCATGCTGGGATTTTTGTCTGGCTTGAGTTTGCACAGGTCTTAAGCATGCTGTCATGAATTCTGTGAATTTCGATGTACCACTGCCCTGCAGTGTCTAGAAAACACCATTTCCTTGTAGCCATCCACTTCCCCCTGCTTGCTGTCTTCCCAGCCCATCTTCTACAACGATTCCTCCGCCTTTGAAGATGGGGTGTAATACAGATGCGTCATTTAGGGGTACAATTTCTCTGTTCTCTGTTCCTTGATGAGCTGTAAAACTCTGTGCTAATCTCAGTCTACTAGGGAAAAAAGCTTTTCTGGTGGAAGTTGAACAATGCTAATTTATGGGTAGAGCTATAATTATGACTATTGTATAAGGTAAAAGCAGGACATCCAGAAAATCAAGAGGTAGAGGAATCACAAAGGCATGAGATGAAGAGGTTACTTGAGTCCAAAGAGCTAGGTGGAGAAGTTTGTCTTACCAGCAGCCAGACCAGCAGCAGACTACAGCCAACCCCTGTGTCCAACTGGAAGCCTGGGAGCCAGCACCTACCTCAGCCTCCATGCCTGCAGAGCTTCTGCCAGAGCCTGACATTAAGGAGGCTCAGTCAGAAGGCAAAGGGCAGGACAGATGCAGTCCATCTGTGCCAGTGGCAGTGCCCCATCCCTGCAGCCCCAAGTTCGGTCAGTTTCCCTTAGCCCCGCCCCATCTTCGTGAACAGTCTTAGGCTGTGCGGTAGGCTATGTACCATCTGCCTCTGGCCAGACTCGGACTGTGGGGTGTGTGTGTGTGTGTGTGTGTGTGTGTGTGTGTGTGTGAAGAGGATAAGAAAATAGAACATAAAAAGGGCAAGGAGAAAATTTTGATTAACTTACTTAAAAGCTACATTGCTTACTTTTCACTTGCCACATTGTCTGATTCCCCTACAGTGAATGCAGAGTACCAAATGACACAAAAATCCAGTCTTCTAAATTATTCCGCCTGAAACAAAACAGATTCCTATTTAATTAACTTACTACTGGACTGACCATCATTCCTAACCCGGAATTCCTGCCTGATGTCGGAGAAATTGGTGATGTATCTGGGGTAAAAGTAAGAGGCATCCAAATCCAGGACTATACAATAACTTGTGAGAAGTGAATTATTCTGTAAACAAAGTTATGTATATCATCCGTTAGGTTCAGTAAAATACGCTCACCGGAAAGATCTGATGTCCAACACTCACATTTGCGGCATTGACATTCACGCCTATAAAAGCAGCGAAAATCCTGTAAGATCTAAGCTGTATCTTCTGTTTTAAATATGTAAAGATGAATTTTGAATTTGAAAAATATTGCAGTAAAATTTGCCCTCTGACTATCTAGAATGTCTGGAGAAATAGCTGGGCCTTCACTTGGCCAAGGCAGAAGTTTGAACTTCTGTGCATACGTCCTTGCCAGATATTTTTAGATCTGCTCTCACAGCTAACCATTACTTGACACTCAAATAGCCATAAGATAGGACTTGGGTGACATCCAGCTTTTGACAGATTAGAAGGCAGTCTTCCTTGATCTCTTGCTTCAGGACGCTGCACCTTCCTTCTGAAGGTGAAGCTAGTGGTCATAGCCAGCAGGACAGAGCGCCATCTACTGACGTCAAACTGGTTCCTTGGGTTCCCGGAGGGCCTTGACTAGCTTTTTCCTGCTCAGACTAGTTTGTGAGAATTAACAAGGTTTCAGCCAGGAATTGGGAAGACAGGAACTTATGGCCACAGGCCAAAACTTAACTATATCAAAATTCCCAAGCCTTTAGTGAGAACTCTTTGCTGTTACCAATGTAATGATATTATGCAGGGATGATGATACAAGAATGTCAGATACAAGCACCTAGTTCTTGGCATTTAGAGGAGAAACGACATCATCCCAGGCCTCTTCTGAGGCATGCAGGAAGATGTAAAGTGAGAGGAGCCAGCTAGCAGCCTTCTGGTACTGCTGGTATTGGGGCCCGCTGATTCCTCATGCCCTGTCACACCCCTGGAGAGATTAACCAAGTCCTGTCTCCTTCCTTTATCTAATGTGAAAAACTGTGTGGAGATGGGGGAGAGAAGAGGAGGGGACACTCTCCATATGGTGAGCTTCCATGCTGTAGAGACTATACATCTGTACATCTCAAGCAGGCCAGAAGAGATTCAAGCTCAGTCACCAGCCATGGGCTTGATGGGTCAGGCAGGTCAATAAAAGGTCCCACAGGCAATAGGCAGAAAGCCTCTGGAGGGACCAGAAGTCAATCCCTAGGAGACAAAAGGCAAATGAAGCTCCTTCTTGCCAATATTCAGATTGGCATGCACATGTGCATGTATTCCGCCCAGCTCCAAAATTCTATGCCAAGCCATGAGTCTATGTAAACCCGCGATAAACGCCAATAACATCCGGGGCAGCATCAGAACCAGACAACCCCGGCTTCTTGATATGTCCTTGCCTGATAGGCAACTATTCCTTTAGGTCTACACACTTCCTGACTATGTCATTCCTCTCACTAGGCCCTTTCTTGATGGAAAACTGAAGGGTAAATGGAAAAATCCCTCAGCGCCACTGCAGAAAGGCACAGCGTATCCGGAATAATTCTAGATGCCACTGTTCATAGAGTCCATCACTTTGTTTTGCATTCTTCCTGCCCAATTGGAATTACCAGGCCTTACACTTTCCCCTCCCTTATTTTCTAGGTTTTCAAGCCATCTGCAGCGAACTCTACCACGCTCTGTCAAGGAACAGCTGAGCCTTATGAGTATCTAACACTGGACAGAGTCCTTCCTGTTTTAATGTTCTGATTCATTGTGATGTTTTCCTGTTTTTGAAAAAATAATTTTATGTGGTATTCTGATCGTATCTCCCCTCCCCCAGCCCTTCCCAGAGCCTTCTACTTTCCTACCTATCTAACTTCATTTTCTACATAGAGCCCTGAGCCCTGGGGTGAGGCGAGGGTACTGAGGAAGGGATCTCCTTTAGGATTGAGTATTCCAAGGTCTCTCACTCTCTGCACGTTGCCCAATAGTGGGCCTCTGTGTTAATTACTACCTAGTGGAGAAAAGCTCTGATTAGAGTTGAGTGAAACACTGATCCATGGGAATAAAACCTTGTTCCTTAAGCAAGAAAGTCATGTTAGATTTTTTCCCTAGGCTCACGACCTACCTAGTCTCAGGTTCTTGAACACATTAGAAGTGTCAGGGTATTGGTTCCATCCCTTGGAACGGGTCTTAAATCTGATCAAAAAGTGTTTGGTTGCTCCCATAACGGTTGTGCCACCCTTCTTTTTCTAGAATTAGATTTTGAGGAAAGGCTGCCTCACAAACCCAACTAATCCTCAGCAGAGCCCAGTGCTGATGACTGCCTCATCTACACAATAGAACTATTATCCAGTCACATACGCACTTCTTATTGAGAGTGGAGGAAGATGTCAAAGGTCTTTAGTTTCCTGTGGAGACTTGAAACCCGCCTGTGTGTCCCCTTCCCGGCCCTCACGCCAGCAGTTTTTATATCTTTTCTACCTTTCAAGGTCTCTTATCTCACCATCTCTACTCCTGCCCAGAGGAAAGAATAGGAATAAACGCACAATGCTTGCTTCAGAAGCGCACACCCACACAGGGGTGTATGCGGTCCTTCACCGCATCTTTCCCTCTCGCCGCTAATGTCCATGCTTAAATCTGTACGAAAATCTTTTCTCACTAAACTCCAATTTTGCTTTATAAAAAAATAATAAACCCCTTTCTTTTTCTACTGCCCCTGAGTCTGCCACCTTTTCACTTTACTTGTTCAGCCTGCTTTCTTATACAACCCGAGACCACCAGCCCCAGCCTGGCACTGCCCGCAGTGGATTAGGCCCTCCCACATCATATAAAGTTAACTAGTATTGTTATAGTATTGTATTATAGAAACTAAACAAGGAAAGAAACAGACAAACAAAAGGACTACTGTTTTTAATACACATGACAATAGAGAGAGCCTGGGTTGTTCCAGAAAAAAAAAAAAAAAGACTCCAAAGAGATAATTTGAGCTTCGGGGCTGAGAAGTACCAGTTGTGAAAATAAATGGTTCAAGAACAAAAGAGGTCACAAGTGCAGAGTGCCCAATATAGAAAGGAGCTTGTTAAGCCCCAATGCCCAAGAGAGTTTGTGGCCACAGGGAGGAGCGAGGAAAAAGGAGGGAGGACCCAATTGTGCATGGTTGATGGGCTGTTGCAGGGACTTTAGGTTTCACTCTATAGGACATAGCAATATTGAGGGTTTTTTTTTAAGTTATCTGCGTGTTTAAAGATCATTCTGGCTGTGGGTTGAAGGGTAAGAAAAAATAGGAAGAGAAAGACCATTGGGAGGCTATTACAGTCACCCAAGATAGACATGGTGGTGACCGGCAGAAGATGGAAAGTAGACACACAATGAATAAACAGCGGCATGTTGTCTGCAGTGAAACTGCAATGGTCTCCTCAAAGGAGTTATTTGGGTTAGAACATTAGCGATTACGTGAAGGCAGATACCCTGTTACAACAGAAGGAATGCTTTATGTTTCTAAACGTGCTTTTCCACAGAAGGCAAGCCATCACAACTGTCTACAATCAAAGCAATTGTTTATTGGGTGTGTCTCTCTTGGATTGATAGAAATGACTTTGTCCCAGGAGGAATGTACACTATACATGCAAGTTGTTTTCTCCTAAGACATATCCTAGTGATACTATTTTTAAGTTATCAAAAATGAGTTTCACAAACCTTCTATATGATAAGAAAGCAAACAAAATGGCCATTACTACAACAATCATGGTAGAATTAACAGACATGTTTTACAACATTCATAAAGCAGCATCTATAAAGCATTGTAAGTTTTACAAATTGTATTGGTTGTATTATGCAAGCCTCCTGAGGTAAATATACGTAGCACATTTATGAACTAGAAGTTACAAATAATTTTAGCTTAAATGGCTGTATTGATTTGTGGATAGGTAAACCTCATGTATAGATGTTAATAACCATATTCATGATAGCTTTTATATTATATCTTCAGTCAAGACAGCAGCCCCAAGAGAAAGACAACTTTCCTTCAACCCTGCTGTCAGCATACTCCACTAACGTTCTTTCTGTTGACACATAGTTCCTAATTTAAAGTCACCTTTTGTGGCTCCCCTTTCTCTGCTTTCAAACCCTAGCAACTTCTTCTCTCTTCTTCTCTATAGGCTGTGTCAAAGAAAATTAGCACCAGAGCATCACTAGTAAAGGAAGAACAATCAAATCACTTGTGTTTACTAATAACTAATATTTCAGAGAAGTGGAGAATGGCAATGGGGATTGAAAAATCAATATGAACAAAACATATGAACATATGTATATGAAAATTCCATAAAAAGTCAATTATTTTATATGCTAACTTTAAAATGTCAAATGACTAACACTTAAACTAACTTTTCTATACAGTCCACTCACCTCTGGGCATCTTAGTGCTCAATGTTGTAATCCAAAGCTCTCTGAAGGCTAAAGTAGGAAAATTACAAAGTCAACTCCAGTCTCCAGACTACACAGCAAGACCCTACCTCAAAACTGATCACAATATATAGATTTTAAATATTATTTATATTTATAAATACATACATTAAAATAAATTAGTCCCACTCTCAAATACCATCCAGAATAAAAATAAAGGGCACATGGAAATGTTCCACTTAAGGAAATAATTCTTTTAATAAGGGGAGGAAAGGAGAGCTGTGGCCATAGAAAAGCAAAGGAAAGCAGTAGAAATTTTGCTAACTTAAGGGCTAATCCATCTCCATCCACTTCTCTTGGGATGGCTTTCAAAACAAAACTGCAAGGTAATTAGCTTTTATTAAGTATATAAACTTAGGGAACATTAAGCTAATATGAAAGCTAATAACCTTCTTAGGAAGGTCACATCTATTACCACACAGAGAATAAACATATTCAGCAAAAGGAAGACACAATGGCAAGAATAAGCAAAACCAGGACTGAGACATTTTAAAAGAACAGATTTTTTTTTCTGAGATGTCAAGTTAATTATCATTTCTTCCCTTATAATGGAACAAGACTGGTTGTTGGGGAGCCATCAAAAGGACTTGAGGCTAAAATGTATGCACAGTGTAATCTGAATTAAAATTTTCTCAAATAATAATACACAAGGAACTTGGCTGTATAAAGAAGTCTGAATGAGGAGACCCAAGTCCACCACAGAGCTAGGTATTCTGTATACTAGTCCAAGTTCGCATGCATGTAAGTGGGGGTAGCAACTTCATGTTTCTAAAATGTCCATCATTTGTGTTTACAAATACAAGCTGATCTTTCTCTTTCTTCTTCCTTCCTTCCTTCCTTGTTCCCTTCCTCTCTTCCTTCCTTCCCTCCTTCCCTCCTTTCCTTCCTTCCCGCCTTCCTTCCTTCCTTTCTTCTCTCACACATTATATCTTAATTGCAGTTTCCCCTCGAGGCCTCCACTCCTCCCTGCACTCCCAGGTGTCCCCTCTCCCCTGTATCTATTCCTCCTTCATTTCCTTCTTTAAAAAAATAGAGCAGGCCTCCCAGGGATATCAACCAAACACAGCATAGCAAGTTAGAATAAGACTAAGCACAAACTCTTATGTCAAGGCTACAACCCAGTAGGTGGAAAAGGATACCAAGAGTGGGCAAAAGAGTCAAAAATACCTCCACTTCCACTATTAGGAATCCCACAAGAACACCAAGCTAAACAACCATAAAATTATGCAGAGGACCTAGCTCAGACCCATACAGATTCCTTGATTGTCACTTCAGTCTCTGTGAGCCCCTAGGAGGCCTGCTCAGTTGATTCTGTGGGTCATGTTCTTGGGATAACCTTGACCCTTCTAGCTCTTGCAATGCTTCCTCCCCTTCTTTTGCTGGGTTTCCCAGGCTCTGCATAGTGTTTGGTTATGGGTCTCTGCATATTTCTAACAGCTGGTGAATGGCACCTCTCTGACAACAATCGAGCTAGGTACTGATCTATTAGCCTAGAAGAATATCCATTAGGGATCATTTCATTGAGTTTATTTTTTTCTTGCCAATCATGTTTGGTTCTATTCTAGGTCTCTGGGCTACCCAGCCTCTGGTTCCTAGACATCCAGGTAGTATCAGGCATGGGCTCCCTCTCATGACATGGGCCTCTAGTTGGACCAGTCATTGGTTGGGCACTCACACAAGTTCTGTGTCACCATGATCCCAGTATATCTTGCAAGCAAAATAGACTGTAGGTCAAAGGTTTTATAGCTAAGTTGATGCCCCAGTCCTGTGAGAAGCCTTGCCTGTCTATAGAAATGGCCAGTTCAATCTCCATGTCCACTGATACTGGGAGTCTTCACTAGAATCACTCCAGGAGATTTCAGGGAGTTTTCACCACTCTGTTTCCACATCACCCTCAAAGTCCCCTCATTCCAGTTGTTTCTTGACATGCTCTCTCCCTCCATATCCCCTTTCCCCCAGCCTGGTCCCTCATGTCCCCATCCCAACCAACCCCCAGTCCACCCACAAATTTTATTTTATTTCCCCTTCCCAGGGAAATCCATCCCCCTTGAGTCATCATTGTTACTTAGACTCTCTGGGTCTGAGAATTGCAACACGATTTTCTTAAATATCCACTTATAAGTGAGTGCATACCTTGCTTATATTTCTAGGTTACCTCACTCAGGATGACTTTTTTAGTTCCATCCATTCGCCTGCAAGTTTCATGATGTCATTGTTTTTAACGGCTGAGTTGTACTCCATTGTGTAAATGTACCACATTTTTGCTATTCATTTTGATTAAGGAACATCTAGGGTGATTCTAGATTCTGGCTATTTTCAATAAAGCTGCTATGAACATAGTTGAGCAAGTGTCCTAGTGGTGTGATTGAATGTCCTTTGGGTATATATCCTAGAATAGTATAGCTGGGTCTTGAAATATGTTGAGTCCAAATTTTCTGAGAATCTGCCATATTGATTTCCATAGTAGCTGTACAAGTTCGTACACCCACCAGCAATGCAGAAGTGTTCCCCTTGCTCCACATTCTCCCCAACATGATCTGTCACTTGTGTTTTTATCTTAACCATTTTAACAGGTGTAAGATGGAATCTCAAAGTAATTTTGATTTTCATTTCCCTGATAGCTAAGAATGTTGAACATTTCAAGTGTTTCTCAGTCATTTGAACTTCTTCTCTTGAGAATTCTCAGTTTAGAGCTGCACCCAATTTTTTAATTGGATAATTTGATTTGTTGATGGCCAGTTTCTTGAGATTTTTATGTATTTTGAAAATTAGCCCTCTGTCAAATGTGGAGTCGATTAAAAAAATTCTCCATTCTGTAGATTTCCTTTAGTCCTATTGATGATGTCCTTTGCCTTATGAAGTTTTACAGCTGCGTGAGGTCCCATTTATTGATTGTTGATCATAGAACCCATGCTACATGCTTTTGTTCTAGAAATTGTCTCCTGTGCCAAAGCATTCAGGAATGTTTCCCATTTTCTTTTCTGTTAGGTTCAGTGTATCTGGTTTCATATTGAGGTCTTTGATCCACTTGGACTTGAGTTTTGTGTCGGATGATAGATGTATTTTTCTACGTGCTAATATCCATTATGACCAGTACCATTTGTTGAAAATGCTTTCTTTTTCCCACAGTGTAATTCTGGATTGTTTATCAAAAATATTATGTCTATATGTGTGGGGTTTATATCTGAGTCCTCAATTTGATTGCATTGATCAACCTGTCTATTTTTATGACAATAACATTCAGTTTTTATTTCTATAGCATACAGCTTGAAATCAGGAATTGTGAAACTCCAGACATTCTTTTATTGTACAGGAATATTTTAGCTCTCCTTAATTTTTTTTGTTTTTCCATATGAAGCTGAGTATTTTCTTTTCAAGATCTGTAAAGAATTGTATTGGAATTTGATGGAACTTCATCTATAGATAGCTTTTGATAAGACAGCCATTTTTACTATGTCAATCATACCAATCCATGAACATAAGAGAGTTTTCCATTTTCTTACATCTTCTCCAAATTCTTTCCTCAAAGACTTTAAGTTATTTTCATACAAGTCTTTTACTTGCTTGATTAGAGTTACCCCAAGATACTTTGTAGTATTTGTGGCTGTTGTGAAGGGTGTTGTTTCCCTGATTTCTTTCTCCACCTGTTTGTTGTTTGTTTACAGGAAGAATATTGAAATTTTTTTTTTTAGTTAATCATGTATCAGCTGTAGGAGTTCCCTGGTAGAATTTCTTGGGTCACTTATTTATACTATTATATCACCTGTAAACAACAATTCTTTTAACTCTTCCTTCCCAATTGCATTCCTTTGATCTCCCTTAGCTGTTTTATTGCTCTAGCTAGAACTTCAAATGCAATATTGAATAAATATGGAGAGAGTGAACAGCCTTGTCTTATTTCTGATTTTAGTGAAATTGCTTTAAGTTTCTCTCCATTTAATTTGATGTTGGCTCTAGGTTTGCTGTAAATTGATTTTATTATGTTTAGTTATGTCCCTTGTATCCACGATCTCTCCAAGACTTTTATCATGGGGTGTTCAATTTTGTCAAAGACCTTTTCAGCATCTAATGAGATGATCATGTGGCTTTTTTCCTTTAGTTTGTTTTTGTGGTAGATTACATTGACAGATTTTTGTATGTTGAACCATTCCTCTATCTCTGGGATGAAGCTTACTTGATCTTTTTGATGGTGGATGATCTTTTTGATGTCTTCTTGGATTCAATTTGTAAGTATTTTATTGAATATATTTGCATTAATTTTCATGAGGGAAATTGGTCTGTAATTTTCTTTGTTGAATCTTTATATGGTTTGGGTATCAGGGTAAGGGCAGCCTCATAAAATGAATTTTCTAATGTTCCTTTTGTTTCTATTTTTGTGGAATCATTTGAGGAGAGTGGGCACTAGCTCATCTTTGAAAGTCTGGTAGAATTCTGTGTTAAAACTCTCTGGCCCTAGGCTTCTTTTTTTTTTTTTTTGAGAAGGGACTTTTAATGACTGCACTGCTTCTATTTCCTTGGGGGTTATAGGCCTATTTAAGATGTTTATCTGATCTTGATTTAACTTTTGTAGGTAGTATCTATCAAGAAAATTATACATTTCTTTTAGATTTTCCTATTTTTATGGAGTACAGGTTTTTGAAGTATGACCTAATAATTCTTTAATTTCCTTAGTGTCTGTCTTATGCCCCTTTTTATTTTTGATTTTCTTAATTTGAATATTCTTTTTTGTTAATTTGAATATTATTTCATTTTAGTTAGTTTGAGTAGGGGTTTGTCTAGCTTGCTGATTTTTTTTTCAAAGAACCAACTCTTTGTATCAGTTTCTAAACTGTCCAAACAGACATAAAAGTATTCATTTCATCCATTTGGTTCCTCTAAAACAGCATAGCAAATAATCTGATTATCTCAGACATTGACTTTTAGGGATAGACTTGAACCAGGAAAATACAGGGAAATTCTGAAACACAAGTGAAAATGGATGCAGGATTGTTTGTAAGGAGGTTACATATGTTTGAGGTTCAAGAAATATATCAGGTAAGGAGAGAAGAATAAGATTAGGGATAAATGTGCTGCCCTTAAGAAGTTCATCCGCTAGAGAGGATGCACTTCCCCCCAGGTCAGAAGAAGAGATCAGCTGCTCCCAAACTTTTGTCTCATGGCCCCAGAGATCTCTGCTCAAAAAAAACCCAGAATCAGATACTAGGGGTTGAAAGCTGAAAGATCAGAGAAACAGAGCAGTCAGTCACTAATTCTTATTCTACGAAATACTCAGACAAAATGGGGTATTCTGTCTCTACAAGTCCTCAGACTGAATGTCATGAGCACCTGTCTCTTCCTCTCTGCCCAACCATATCCCTGCCTGTCTCTGCCTCCCTAGTGCTGGGATTAAAAGCCTGTGACTCCTAAGTACTGGGATTAAAGGTGCAAGCCACCACTGCCTGGCTCTGTTGCTTTTTTAGACTGGATCGGTCCCGTGTAGCTAGCCTGGGGTGGCTTTAAATTCTCAGAGATCTTTCTACCTCTACCTCCTGAGTGCTGGGTTTAAGGGTATGTGCCCCCACTGCCTGGTCTCTGTGGTTAACTAGTAGCTTAGCTCTGCACACTTCAGGCAAGCTTTGTTTGTTAGTTCACAAACATAATATCCCCACACAAATCTAACTTATCCTGTTTAAATAAAGCATACTGTGTCCTTGTTTCCTTAAACCTCTCAGTGGTTTGTATACTTTTTCAGGGTCATTGCCCAATTGCAGGACATTATATGATGGGAAACAGTGAGGAATAAAGAGGAAGCTGCCATAGGAAACCTACATCTTCTGTTTCCCAGAATCTATCTAGTCATTCAGGTTGAAGAAAATACTCTCTACCATGATTCTCGGTATGAGGCTATACCTACAGAGAAGAAAGGGGGCCAGCCCAACACTGCTCTTTCCCCACTCTACCTTCCAGCAGGGGGGTCACATGACCTAGCCAGGCTTGTCCATTTGCTGTTTTTATCTCACTCCTTTAAGGTCTTAGAAATCAAGACTCCAGCGGCCATCATGCTGCACACAGTAACAGCACCACTAACAGCAGGAGTCCATCTCCAGTGGTACCCACAGGAGTATCCCAATCAGACTGTTCCTTTCTTAAACATGTTTTGTACTGATATGCACCCATTGTATACAGTGATGGGTTTCACAAAGGTATTTTTTATTCAGTTATGTGCTTTAACATATTCACCTCCTAAACCTTCTGTCCACTAGACCTTCCTCCCACTGTTCCCTTCCTCTTTCAGGTAACTTCAGGTCTACTGTGAGGTCACACCTGCTGGTGGCTCTAAAGTCCTTGGCTGTTGAGCTTCTCTTATTTGCTGCTGCTTCCAGAATCTGTCACACTGAGAGTTATTGTGACTTTCCAACAAATGGTTTTGGTTTTTTTTGTTTGTTTGTTTGTTTTGTTTTTTTGCTGGTTAGATTAGCTGAAGTTGTGTTCCATTTTTTACACTGAGAAGCATAATCAGTAAGATGGGCTTTGCAGTGTGCTGGAAAACCTTTAAATATGAAGTAAAAGACAAGGTTCCAGGAGACAGAAAGACATTTTTTTTTTCAAGACGGGCTGGCCTCAAACTCATGGAGATCTGTCTGCCTCTGCCTCCCAAGTTCTGGGATTAAAGTGCATCACCATTGGTAGGCCAGAATAAAGAAGAACTGAATTGTATGCCTAAGAGGAGGGAGTGTCCTGGGGGGAGACTTGAAAATAAGTGGTTACAGCAGGCACCTATGAAAGATCAGGAAGAAAATCTAAGAAGCAGCAAAGGAAGAAAGTGGAGAGAAGGAAGGGAGGGAGGGAGGGAGGGAGGGAGGGAGGGAGAGAGAGAGAGAGAGAGAGAGAGAGAGAGAGAGAGAGAGAGAGAGAGAGAGAGACAGCAAAGAAAGAAGAAACCCAATTTTTCTAAAGCCAGGGTGTCTCATACACACTAAGTAAATGTTCTACCTCTGAGCCACAAACCTGACCCCCAATCTGTACACAAAGAGCTTTGCTGTTTAGAACTAACAGCCCTGCCTGGCATCTTTTCTGCCCATATTTCCTTTGTTCCTAGGACAGCTTTTCGTCCAGGTTCACTCTAGGTGGTATGCCCTTTGGTGGCACTCAATCATACAAACAAAAAGCACAGCCTAGGTAAACTTGACTTCACTTTTTTTTAATGCAGTGGGATATGAGCAAGCTCCTGTGCAACTAGCCACAAGCTTGTCATTTGCTCAAGTCATTAAAATATTTTATCACTTGCTGGTCACTCTTCAGAGACGGATTTACTGACATTTTGGACTTCAGAACAATGTAAACATGCTCTGTTTATGAAGTATCTGAGGTTAGGGGTGGCAGGAATCACATAAGCCCCACGGAACCCGTGCTGTATTATTCCTCTGCTGCCCTCCTAGATCCCACTGTGTCTTCCCAAGCCTCTTCTCACGCTTCTCTCTCCCTCCACCCATGTGTGTGCATCTGCCCTTTGGCACTTCCTATATGTTCAAATGGATTTGTCACATACATGAAAGCAAGGTAATTTAGAGTCATTGTGGATGAGAGAAAGAAGGGAAAACTGAAAGACCCTGGGTGGGGCCCGGGGGGAACACGAGGATCAGGTTGGGTGAGTTAGGGGCAGGACAGAGGAGGAGAGTCATGAAAGAGATGCCTTGATGGAGGGCATAAAAATAAAATAATAGAAATTTTTAAAAAAATGATCAAAAGCAAGACTAACACACACAGAGACACACACCACACATGCACACACAGGGACACACCACACCATACACACATACACAGGTGTGCACACACAGACGCACACGCACAGGTGCATGTGCATGAGTGCATGCACGCACACACACACACACAGGTGCACACACATGCAGTCCCTTGCTTGAGCTCCAAGTCCATAGATTTTGCTCTACCCTCTAGCAACCATTCCAGAGATGGAAATAGAATTCAGTGTCCATAAGAAAGAATTATTCCAACTGCTTAAGCTTCCTAAATCTGCATAGTGACAGAATTTATGAAAATGATGCACCACAATGACATGATTTTTCAGAGGATGCCTCTCCCTCACAAATGGCCTGCCACACTTAATGAGCAGAAATAAGTGGCAGGAAGTTCAGTCACCTTCCCTGCTGGAAGAGCCGGCTTCCCGGTACACCTGGTGGGGGCATTATTTCACACAGCAGGCAATAAATTTGTGGAATTCATTACCCACAGGAAATAGAAATAGGTTCAAAAAGGGTTGATCAAATTTATAAATGGCAAAGCCATAAATAGCTCTCTTCCCTTTGTATTCGATAATATTTTACACCGTGCTCTGCCTTGCCTCTCAGATGCTGCCTTCACGTGCATCTTTGCACTCCTCACCTCTCTGGGGGGATTTGATGAGATATGAAAGACCCCATGCAGAAATATTAGTTTTTTCTCTTTGTTAGTCTAACATGGTCACATTTTATTGGCTTAAGAATAGATAAAATTGTGTGTGTGTGCACGCGCGTGTGTGTGTACGTACATATATGTGTGCTCCTTTATGAAGAGGCCACAAAACAAACTTGAATGTCATTGCTTAGGCCCTGTCAACTTCTTTTGTGTGTGAAAGACAGCTCCCCATTGACCCAAACCTGCTGTGGAGGTAGGCTGGCAAATGAGACCTAGGGATTCACCTGTTCCTGCTTCCCCAGAACTGAGATTACAAGCTTGCACCATCGTATCCTGCTCACACCATTCCCACCCTGCTCACATTATCCCATCCCACTCACACCATCCCACCCTGCTTACACCATCCCACCCTGCTCACACCATCCCACCCTGCTCACACCATCTCATCCTGCACACACCATCCCACCCTGCTCATATCACCCCACCCTGCTCACACCATCCCACCCTGCTCACACCATCCCATCCTGCTCACACCATTCCCACCCTGCTCACATTATCCCATCCTGCTCACACCATCCCACCCTGCTTACACCATCCCACCCTGCTCACACCATCCCACCCTGCTCACACCATCCCACCCTGCTCACACCATCCCACCCTGCTCACACCATCCCACCCTGCACACACCATCCCACCCTGCTCACACCACCCCACCCTGCTCACACCACCCCACCCTGCTCACACCATCGTATCCTGCTCACACCATCCCACCCTGCTCACACCATCGTATCCTGCTCACACCATCCCATCCTGCTCACATCATCACACCCTGCTCCTTTTTACAGAGTTCCGGGCATTCAGTCCACGTGTTCATGCTTGCAAGGCACACTTTACCCACCAAGTTACCTCCTCAGCCCCTAGATAAAATCTTGTAGATTTTACCCTTCCACTTTGTTTTATAACACTATCCAACACATAGCTACTTTAGTAATTCAAAAGTCCGTGTCTACACTACTTTAAAACAAATTAATCCTCTTGGGAAAACAGATGAAATAAACATCTTAGCAGTGTTCTTGTTGCTACAGGCACTTGAAGGCGTGAGGGAGGTGAGGGTTGGAATCAGAGCAATTAGGCATGAGCAAGGCTGTGTGGAGGCTCGGTTTTCAGTAGCGCCTGGTACCTCTGTCCTGGGATCCTGCCTGCTTTGGAATGAGAGGGAGGAAGTGCACAGTGCGGAGAACCTTCTGAACACGGAGATGACAGCTGTTGTGAGGTGCCCACAGAAGAAAGAGCTGAAGTTCAGAGACGTGAAGGATGGCTCCCAAAGTCACACGATTAGAAAGCGCTAGATCTGGGTTTTGGAACTGCGAATCGCTGTCAGCAGCGCTCAGGCTCATCGCCAGTCTATTTATGTGCTTTCTGGCTTTGCGGTTGTCAGCATGGGATGAATTTGCTGTTAGTAGGAAAAGGATTTAACAAGTTGCTCTGGAAGAGGAGGTGGAAAGAGTCTAAGAGTCAGAGGGGATGGAGGACACCAGGAGAGCAAGGTCCTCTGAATCAACCAAGCAAGACTCATACGGGCTCATAGAGACTGAAACAGCAAGCGCAGGGCCTGCCTGGGCCTGCAGCAGGTTCTCTGCATGGATATCATAGCTTTCAGCTTCTCGGTTTTGTGGGACTCCTGAGTATGTAAACATGTGAGTCTCTGATTCGTGGGCGTGCTCTTGTCCAGCCTTGGCATAATGATTTTTGTTTTATCTTATCATACTTTATTATGTTTGGTGTTATCTCCTCAAAGTCTGTTATTTTCTAATGAGAAACAGAAAAGGAGTGGATCTGGGGGAAGGGGAGATAGAGAGGAGCTAGGAAGAGTAGAGGGTGGGGGGGGGGACTGTAGTCAAGGCAGTGTATGAGAAAAGAATAGCTTTTAAATGAGTTTTAAAAATAGAATAAAAGGTAACTGCACCACTTATAAGTAAGTGGTGAGCCCTGATAACCCATCTGATCTTACTGGGGCTTAGTATCATCACATGTGGTTATACATGGACAGCACCTGTGTGCGTCCCTTCTTTTCCTTGTTTTGACAAAAGAAGGCAAGCAAGGAAGGGCTGACGTTAGCTCATGATTTGGAAGGATACATTCTACCATGGGAAAGGAGTCGTGGTGGCAGAAACCTGAGGTGGCTGGTCGCCACTGTGTCGGGATCACGAGGCAGAGAAAGATGGATGTTAGTGTTCCGCTTTGTTTTCTTTTTATTCAGTCCCTGGGATGGTGCTGCTGCATAAATTAGGGTAGATCTTCCCTCTTTGGCTCAGTCTCTCTAGAAACACCCTCACCGATATGCCTGGAGTTGTATCCTGGGTGATTTCAAATCCTGTCAAGCTGGCAATGAAATTTAACCATCAAAACACCTAACACAGATGATGGCTTTCTTCCTTATAGGGCATGAACTCCATGGTTCATCTGTGAAAGAATGTTCAAAGTGCAGATAAGAAAGTGGAGAAAGATGGAGAAGGAAGAAGAGTCGATAGAGGGTAAGTTACTAGTCAGATACCCACTGCAAGCAACTGTGGTTCGCATGTGGAAGCAGCCTAGAAATGTCCTGCAAAGCAATTCCTAAAGTTTGGCATGCAGCAAAATCGCCTTGGGGCTCCTTAAGATGGACTTCTGCACCTGCTTGCCCGCATTTCTAGAGCAGTAGTTTGGGGGAGTAGCAGATGAATATTTCCAACAAATTTCCAAATGAGGCTGGCCTACTGGGCTGGGCCATACTTTTGAGAGCTGCTGAACTGAGAAGCGTGAGGATGGACTTAGACACTAGCCCTTCCCCGACTGTTCGAGAAGATCCATTGCTTCAGCATCATCCTTGGAGATGTTCAAACATTCGCATCCCCTCCCAGTTGGCCTGCTGTAGTACAGCAACTTTAAACAGTACCAAAGAAAGCTGTAAGGCTTAACAAAAGGGAAGCAAGTTCTCAGCCTGCAGGCTACCGCCTCTCACAGCTGCTGCTGAGACCAAGTTGAATGAGGAGTAGACATCAAGAGCGTGGACTTATGCCTTCCTTCTGACTGCTGCACCTGGGGTTGTTGTTAGTCATTAAGATTAAGGGCTATAGCCCCAAGACTTTCTGAACCCACTGATTGCTAACGCAGGGAAACTTCTGGGGCCCCAAGGTGACAGCTGTGCTGGAAGACTCTTCCACACCACTACTTTCTTTAGCAAATACAGGAAGGAGGTTTAGAACCATTAACCAAGAGTGACTGCGGCAACCAGCGTGCACCATGGCCCAAAGCAAACACTTCCAAACTGCAAGAAGACACATTTCACGGGCAAGTCCTGCGGCACACAGAGCCTGACCGCACACTCTTTGTGCCCTGTCGAGAAAATGACTAACACTGGTGACACATGGGACTGCTCCCATTTATTCTGTTCCGCTTGTACATTTAATTGTCAGCATTGCCATCCCTTTAACTGCAAATAAGCACAGTCTCGTTGCCCATCAATTGTTTGATGAGAGGAAAACGGGCAGTTTGGAGATGATTTGGATGTGAGGAACACCATTATTATCTTTTTATATGATGCTTTGCTTTCCTTCTTCACTTCCTCAAAGTCTCCTCAGTGATTATATTTCCACACAAACTCAACATCAAAATACAAGTCAACCCAAGATATTCCAGCATTCATTGCAGTCCTCAGGCATTCCTATACGAATTCCAGATGTCTGTGGGAGCTGGGGTTTTGTTTTAATCCTTTCTCCAAGCACTTATATTTTTCTTCGTCCATCTGCTTAACTGATTTGAACTTAAGTGGTTGGCAGAAACACTATTTGCGAATGAGGAAACTGAGGCACAGAATAGTAGATTGGCCTGTGTGGTAACTGACTGGCAGTGATTACAGATAGTGCCTGCTAATCAGCTCTGGAGATCATGTGGCTAGAATAGTTGGAGACAATACTGAAACCAAGGCAAAGAATTTTTCATATTCCTTTTATCCTTATTCAAATAAGTAAAAAGCTCTCTGCTTTGTTCATTGCTCCAGGAAAAGCATTATGTTAACAAAAAAATAAACTAATTCTGTATGAGTTAAAAGATTAAAAAAATCTGTATTTCAAAGTAGCTAAAGAGAAAGATCATAAATGTTTTGTCACAAGAAAATGACAAACGATTGCTCTGATGGATGTGTTAATTGTCCTCAATTTGATTATCCACATAACACATACATGTATCAAAACATCATGTTGCAGACCAGAATTTTTTACTATTACTGTACGGTGATTAAAAATGAAAATACAATAAAAATAAAATTATCCTTGGAGAATTCTAACAGGCTTCTGGAAGAAGCAGGACGGAAGTAGAAGAGCAGAGGAGAGTTAGAGAACTGTGACAGACACATATGTGGGAAAACGGGAGGGTGACCTCCAGACTGAAAAGGTTTTCCTGAGATGTGGAAACAGAGAGATGGACCTGTGTCCAAATTCAATAGGATTCCATATCCTAGCTTCCGCCAGTAAAGTGAAGGAAGAAGCCAGGCCCCAAGAGAAAATGCTCTGGGGCACATGATACCCTAGAACAGGCTTAGGATGCCACAAATCTCCAGAGCCCAGAATGCTCAGCCTTCAAAACTGCCAAGAGGGCAAAGATGCAGTAGTTTCGTCATAATGGGTTGACCAAGTCCAATGTCCCAAATTCAGCCTGCAGTAAGAACACCTCGAACCTTGACCCACACCCATGAAGGAGATGTTAGGTTGCAGTGGTAGAGGGGACTCAGAGTGACTGTGTACCAGCTATCTGCCAGAGAGAAAGTGATTCTGGATCATAAAAAAATGGAAACTATCACTTAAAGCTAAGTGATAGTTTGGAGCTATCGAGATTATGCTGGTACCGGCAGGATCCTTGAATCACCAGGTTGCCTCTTGAGTAACATGGCATTGCAGTGGAGAGTTCTCTGAACCCTTCCACCAGGAATGTTAGTTCTACCTGTGGGCACTTCCTCTGCAGCCTGATGAATTCAGAGTTACATCTTCCAATGTCCTTGCTCAGGACACACCTTCCTCTACTACCATTAAAAAACTGTCCTGCAGCATCCACCCAATTTTCTATTAATCACCCTATCTTCTCCCGAGTCAACCCACCGAGATAGAAAACACGAATACCATTGGAGATTGGATATCGTTCTAAGCATGTTCTTGAGTAAGGGCATGGGGATCTGAACAAAAAGTAAGATAAAGGTCTAAGTTATGAGACCTGTATGCTACCAAAGAAGACGTGGATTTAAGCACTACTACCTCCACATACAGAGTATTTTCAGAATCCAGGTATGGCCACGAGAGTGCTATTGCTATGTGAGCCACTTGGGATAAGGTTCAGAGCCATGGCACTGCGGGGACTTGTCAAACTCTGAAATGATGGAGAGAGAACCATTTGTACCTGGGTTGGTGAAAACAGACACAACAGCGATCACTACCCCACAAGCTAACAGTATCATCACCCATCATGTCGGTCATCTCCTCTACTCTTCATATTAATGCTTCCTGGAAGTTTGTCATGGAATAGGAATTATTTAAAGCACCTTCAAATTGTGCACAAACCTTTGGATGTTATCGTTAGTTTGATCGAGGAAAACTAAGACACAATTTGCCCTGTGAGACAGTGGTTTGAAAGGGAAACTGGGATATAGATGGGAACTCTGAGTCAGTCTGACATCCTGGGGCAAAGGGGGATTGTTGGGAGACTGGCATAAGATAATTTAAGACTATGTAACATTTAATAAATGGTCATGCAAAAGGATATAATCATAACAGAATTAAGTTTATTTCCAATTCCCATTGTTCTAGTCAGGGTCCTTGACTGGAAATGCAGACTGTATCACTGGGAAATGAAATCAAAAGGGAATCAGCTTCAAGGATGTTGACTGATTCACAGAATCCTAGAAAGCCTGGTAAACAAGAGAGGTGGGCAGTGGGGGTGGTGAGGCTGAGTGAAGACCCTGACTTGCCAATAAACTACTCAAGGCTACCTACAGCACTGTAGCTGTAGCTATGCACCCCATCTCTGCAGAGCTTGCTATACTCAGACACGTGCTACCATGGTACCAGCCTCTAATTCACTCATAGGCTCCACAAAGGGCAACTAGCTGATCCACCAGCACCTGCTTCTCTTTCAAGCTATAAGGAATCAATTGCAAATTATTGGTTGACCACATTTGGGTCAGAGACTCACCCCATGTCTCTTTGTGACTACAGGTTAGCTTGTGTGGAAGGCTACTTCAGACTACAGTGGGATCAGGTCAGTTTCATGTCACACTCGTTCTTTTTGGACCAGAGTCTAGATAACTTTTTCTTGAGTATGGTGTCATCAATACAAGAGCATAAGCGAGTAAGCCATGTTACCTCATGAAGCTATACTTCTAAACCCACCTGTAGTTCATGAGCCAAAGCAAGTTGTGTAGCCAACCAGATCAGTAGACTAGGGATGCCCCTCACTTTAATGGGTGGGCTGCAAAGTCGCATAACATGCCTAGCTATTGATAGCTTCAGTGGAGTACAGTACAGTGTGTTGCGAAACCACCCTACCGTATGGATCAGGAACGAAGGAAGGTGTTTCCTTTCACCCATGGTGTTCACCTTCTGATGAGCCAAATCGAGCATCTACTACTTATTTTAAGGAAAATGTTCCCTAAAACCAAGAGGAGCAGCCTGAAAAGCCTCGGAGGTCAATAACTTGCCCCAACTCTTCTGCTCATTTCACATAATGAGTTTCAATCTCCACACGGGGTCCAGCTTCGGGTCAAAATTCACTTTAAAGTTTTTGAAGATGTGTGCTTATTCAGTCTCAGCCAGGGATACCCATCAATTGTGTTATTTCCCCAGATGACTTTTTTCAATTTTTATTAGAAATGACAGTTCTTTTATTAAAAAGCAGAAAATATTATATGGAAGAAAACTTCCAGTAACAGAAACCAGGTGCTAAAGGATGTGAAAGCCGTACCCTGTAGCTGTGTCTTTACAGGAGTTAAAGTTTGAGGGGTTTATTAAATCTGACACAAGGCCTGTAATTACTACCAATTATTTGGTCATAGTGTCAGTTCCATTTAAAGTGAAAGTTAGTGGTGACAACAGCTTATTTTTAATAACTTATTTCAGGGAAAACCATTTCACGTTCACTTGCTACTTTCAGATTTCCTGACCTCCAAATAAAAGCCTTGTACCTGTGGGGTTACCCTGTGAACCCACCCCAAGAGAGCAGCCGCTAGATGGCTATTAATCACTGACAGTGAGTTATATATTCAGTCAGCCATACACGTAGGGTACTCGCAGACACACCCACCAGGTGCTGGCCACTGCCTTCAAGCCCTAAAATGCTCCCTCTGATCTGAGGACCCCAACACTTGCCAATGGCCAGAAGATCACGGATGCTGGGATTCATTCGTATGAGCAAATGCACCCTCCCATGCCCCAGACCAAACCTCTCCACTCATTTAATAAAGAGCTAAAGACTGACTGCTTCTGTGGCCCTTGAAGTGAAGAAATGACTCTCAAGTACCGGGAACACCTTCATGAGAGTGTCTCCTCCCTCACAGATAGACCACTGGGGGAGTAAGTCCAGTTATGAAGTCACCAGAGCTAAACAAGACACTTTTTCCCATGTGTTTTTTTTTCTCTTTAAAGACACAGTCTCCCACAAATCACATGACATGGGTAATTTGGGAATACCTTGATAACCTTCTCTAGTCTCTCAACTACTTCTTTAAAAGCATCCCCCCCCCCACTCCACCGCAACTTTGAAGGTTTTTCTTGGCTTGTGTTCTTTTGCTCTCTTATTCTCCCAGCTTACTGCTTTGATTTTTTTAATACAAACAATAACAATACGGAAGCCATACACCTAAGACATTTTAACCATGCAACCTGACAAGGTGTCTGGATTCAGCTTTGGCATGAAGAGGGGCAAAGACCGGCACGAGACTAGTCTGAGGTTATCATCTTCACATTCTCTCCGTTCTCATGGAGCAGGAGATAGAGAAGAAAGAGGAATTGGAGAACGGCCCACACTCTCACTGCAACACACAAACCAACGAAGTCTGAGACGGCTTTCACACCTTTGGCTTCTAAGTTGAGGTGCCCCGCCTCCACGTTCTGAGCCTCACTGCAGTGAGCACAGCTGCTTGAGGAAAGGGGACTAAAATAGAAAGCCCGTCGGTGATGAAATGTGACAACCTGCCTCTGAAAGGACATGTTTGATGTGTTTTCCAACTGGATGTTTCTAAAATTTATGGCAGTTTCAGACAAGATTTCCAAAGAAATCCTTTCTCCTCCCCATCCAAACCTCCTCATCTATAATAGCCTTATCACTGCTGCCGAGCGGCACCAAGGACAAAGCTGTCCCCCAACAAGCTTCACAAATCACAACTCACAATTCCGGAGATGCACCTTTTCTCGGCAGACTCAACATCTCCCTCAGACCCTTCCCCCGTCACCTCTTCCAGCAGCACCCCCTTACTAGGGTGAATTACTTGCCCCCTCAATACCCTGTTTGCTCATCTGAGCAATGAAGATGTTCAGTTAAACAACCCTTAATATTTCTCCAGTGTGTAATATTCAAGAAGTCAGATTTTATTTTGAGTCTGCAGGTGTTCAGAATGACACATTGCACCCCTGAGAGTGGGGGACAAACATCCCAGAAACTTGAAGATTAAAAGCAAAGTGGCGTTTTATGATTGGAATTGATCTCCCACTAATGGTTAAGTAAACACTAAGCCATCCTCAGATGTATACTGTAAGACATGGGCACAACAATCATCTCTTCTGGTGCATGAGGGTGTGAACAGGAGATTCCAGGAAAGGGACCATGAGCCAGGAGGATGTTATAGGGAGTAAGCACTTTATTCTGCTTCTTCTAGCAATTGGAAAGACCCCAGCTAAGGGTGAAGGATCTGGAGAGGGAAGTTAGGAAGCGGTGCTCCTTCACCTGGGTGCCAGCACTCCTTTCTGGGCATGTGTATGAACACCAATGCTTACCTACTAAACCAGGGTCTCTTGCTATGGTTGGTGGAAATTAAAACCAGGCTGGGTTAATAAGACAAGCTTATTGCAAGCAATCAGATATTTTTATACCCTGGTCAGAAACAGAATATAATGCTGGTTGCCAGGAAGAATACAGATATGATAATGTATACAAGCTACATAGAGTATGTAAGATCAATGTCCACCTGTCTAGCCAAGCTTCTAAATGCGTCTCTGATTTCTAGGGAACACAGAGATACACAGATGGCCTGAATGTACTACTGCCTGCAAGGGAGGGGGTACCTCAGTTTCTCATGAACTGAAAGGCACACAGTGTGCCAAAAGCTATGAACTCTAACCTGAAAAAGTACGATGTATGCCTCACTAGCTCCATGATTCCCCACAGGTGTATCTAGCCTGGTGTTGCCAATGTGACTTACATTCTCCACTAACATCAGAACTCAATTTCTTCAGCATCTTCCAACCTGAACTGAAGATCAGCAATTCCCCACATCTAATCTGATCCCCCATCACTAAAGGCCAGCTCTCCTAGAATCCTCCAGACCTTTAGTAACAGACTGAGACTGATGAGGCGTCCAGCCTCATAGACTAAGCAGTGACTCGGTTCTGAGCTCCTCCAACACACAGGCATCTACTGGTGAACTACCTCAGCCCAAAGTATTTGGACCAATCTGATAAACCCCTTTCCTACTCTGTGTTTTTCCTATCAGTTCTGCCCCTGGAAAGCCCTGACTAGTAAATCTATTAGTGTAGCTCATTGTAACATGGTGATTTGTTCACTGACGACAGAAGACTGGACCACACATCACGTCCCTGAAAAAACATCATAATCAAAGCATCATTTCTGCCGAATGTGCAGCAGTCACGCACCACCAGACAGCAAAGTGATGCTGTTTATATTTGTATTATGAACACCTGAATATCAAGTTATGAGTTTTTGATGAGAAACACCACATATTATTTTAAAAGAGGAAAGAAATATGGTGCTAATATCCAACCAAGTTAATTATATATGAAAAAATTTTTAAATGACTCATCAAAAGAAATTAACAGAACCCAAAGTCTCTAATGACATTTATTATGCCTGGTGCGTAATCAAAAAGAATTCAAAGTATAGTTAACCAGGCTAATAAGAGCCCCAGGAACACTGTCAGAGCAAAGGTGGAAAGGAAGCCTGAGGTATGTACCCTGCTGCCTCCCCTCCTAGGAGGCCTGCGTGAGTCAGATCATTCAGCCATGGCTGCCATCTTCTCTCCATTTGTACTTAACGAGCTTTTCATTCCAAATGACCACAAGAGATGGTTTCAGTGCGTCCAGAAGAGCGTTTCTTTAATGTAAAGGATTGCTTTTCTTACCCCCACTTGCTCCATCTAACAAGCCTGGAGTCCCCATTTTCCCTGAGGCTCTGTTACTTGGATTCTTTTCCCAGCCCCAATAACACACCAGTCAAGGTTCACGACCGCAAAACATAGAAATGAATTCTGACTGACTAAACAGAAAAGACTTATACAAGAAAGAGAAATGTAGTTCATAAATGTGATGGGAGGCAGCTTCTTCCTTTCAGCCACGGTAACACGGGGAATCTATTTTTGTCCATCTTCGTTGAGATCTTACCTGAGTAAAATAATTCTATTTAAGGCACACACTACTTAATATTTCAATATACACATGCATTGTGAAATAATTACCACAAATAAGCTAATTAACATCACACTGCTGTCACTTTTTCATGTGTGTGGATGTGTTTATACAGAGAGGGATAAAAATCTACAACTCTCCAACTATGGAAAGTTCTAATTACAGTAATGTGATCTAACGGCGCTATACTATTTGCTTCAAATTTGGAAGAGGCTAAATACTAGGAGATCTACTTTAAACATAAAGATACAGATAAGTTTTAATGTGAACGGGTAGGTTACCATGGAAACCTTAAATTTGAGAACAGGGTCTGTATAAAGGTCTGACAAAGTAGACTATGAAATAAACACTGTAAAGAAGCAAAGATGAACAGTTCATAATGGCTCCAGCATCACTTAAATAGAAGTGATGGTGGGTGAAGAGATGACTCATTTAGTAAAGTGACTTTCACACAAGCCTGAGGACCTGAGTTCAGAGCCCCAGTAACCATGTAAAAGCCATGCACAACGCTACACATCTGGAACCCTATTGCTGATGGTTGGCAGAGACAGGTGAATCTCTGGAGCTCCTCAACCGGCCATCATAGCCAGATCTGTGTGCTCTAGGTTAAGGGAAAGTACTGCAGCTTCTTTTAATTCAATAAAGCTCAGGAGTCAAATATTAGGGAATAAACCTGATTGATCCATGGAGTGGCAGAGAAAAGATCACTTCTGCCTCTTTTCCACCTTTCTGATAAAAAAAAAAAAGGCCATGCATCTTTTTAGCCCCTCCTTCTTCCCTGCATCCTTCCATCTCCTCTGTGTCGACCAGAAAACTCTATGGCCCACTCCATGCGTAGTCTCGGAGTGAAAACACAAATAAATCTCCCCTGTGTGTGCCTTCACTGCATATGCACTTTTACACACACGTGACAAACAAGTGCACCTTAACACGTTTTGATAAACATAGACATATAACACAGAGAGGGGGAAATAGGAGGGTAAAAAAACAGCAGAAAGACAAACTAAGAACCTCAGTTGAGGCAAGGATATGGCCAGCCAATACAACTTGGGTCACCTGCATGAAACACTCACCAATTCAGTGACTGGAGTCTTATCCTGTCACAACCATTGCCACCACACCTGCCACTCCCGCCCAAATCCCACCACTTTTAATCTCTAAATATCACCAAGTCTTCAGATCTATGTGCCTCTCAGATTCTCAGGACATCAGCATTCCATGGCAAGACCGGTTTCCTATAGTAAAGATTTTTATGGCCAGAGAATAGAAATGATAATCTTCAAGAGGTATTTCACAGTGAAAGTCATTTGGATGTGTGTTTATGTCCTTTTCTTTTCTTTCTGACCAAGTCATTCTATTCTGCAAAGTTATCTTTGTTAGGGCTGGTAAGGCAGCTCAGTGGTAGAGCACTGCTCAGCAAGTGCAGGACCCTGACTTCAGTCTTTGGGGACAAAAAACAGTTATCCCCTTTTCTTGGTTTTCTGAGGTAGGATTTCTCTATGATGTAATCCCAACTGTCTTGGAACATTCGTTAAAATGAGTCAATTTCTCAACAGGCAAAATTATAAAAAAAAAAAATGATGCTCATGTGATTGTTTACAAGAGAGTCTAGTGATACTGCCCAAATTCTGTTAGTCTAAAAGGATGTGGGGAGATGTAGCTATTTCTCAAAAGGAAAGAGCCCTGTAGAACTGACCTTTGGCAGATGGATACAGTCAACTCGAATAAAATGCTAGGCTCCTCTCTTTTGCTTGTGACTTTCCTTATCATCTCTTCCCAGGACTCCACATTGACCTAACCCAAAGGAAGCACCCTTGAACATTGTCATGGAGCCAGCCAAGAAGAAAAGAGGAAGGCACAGTGGGTAAGGAAGGGCAAGTAGAAAGAAAATTCTGTATAATGATATCTGCAAGCAAACTAAATAATATTTGGGAGATAATTTAACAGAAAAGGATAGCATTCTAAATGTCAACTGAAAACATGATCCAAATCATCTGGAAATTATGGTACCAAATAAAAAATAAACAACTAAAGTCAAGAGTACAGTGACCCAGTTGCACGGTAACATCATCTGGTCATTGTCACCCTGTAGACACATCAATTGGTGCAGCTTTCTGGGCATTGTTCTACCTTCACAAGAGCCAATGGAGCCAGGAGAGAGACCACAGTTCCAGGTTTTAAGATAGTGAAAAGACAAGACATGTGGAAGGTGACAGGAAGAGTTGCCAGTATCTCCCCTCTTCCAACTTCACCTAGCATGAAGAAGGGTGCCTCCCTTTTAGGAATCAAATCAGCATGACCTGTCTGAGGATTTTCTTCTGTTGTGATAAACACCATGACAAGCCAGCCTGAGGAAGAAGGGGTTTATTTGACTCACAAGTTCCTGTCCATCATCAAGGAGCTCAAGACAGGTGCTCAAGGCAGGAGCCTGACATCAGCAACTGGAACAGAAACTATGGAGTAATGCTGCTTACTGACTTGCTCTCCACGACTTGCCTGATTCTCTTTCTCATACAACGCATGACCACCTTCCCAGAGATGGTGACACCTGCCTTGGGCTGGGTCCACATAAATCAATAATTAATCGAGAAAATGTACCACCGACATGTCCACAAGCTATTGGATGGAGACAGTTCTTCAAATGAGATGCCCTCTTCCCAGGTAACCCTAGTTTGTGTCAAGTTGATAAAAAACCAAACAGCACAATAGATTCTTCCATCTGTGAGTCTCAGGTGTTATCTAGCTTAGAGACAGCCTCGGCAGGAAGGTCTGTGAACACCCATCCGCAGCTGCAAGCTGTATAGCCAGCCCAAGGCCAGATACACAAGTCTCTAGACTAACCTCTTCCAGCTCCAGGCAAAGGCCTGTGCCCAGATGGAGCTGGCCCAGCTACAACACTACCAGATGCGAAAGGTACACCCTAGGTACTGACTTCATAAACACTACTCAAGCATTGAGAAACATACAGGGGACAAAGGCCCCACTTGTCCTCTGTGCAAAGCACTAATACAAAAGAGAGACATTGTATCAGATCTCTATTCCAACCAGCATTGCATATGATTGGTTGCAAGAGTCTTGGGCCATGAGTCCTCCTCCACAGTAAGCAGGTCATAGTTGATATGAGCTTGGTCCTACACTGGAGCTATGTTGATCTTGACAAGCTCCAAGTTCAGGGTTACAGCACTATTAGCTACAGGAAGGACTTAAAGGTCCAGGGTTATCCCCTCCCAGAGGCTGGTAGAATCCTACAATACCTGCCACGAAACAATAACTGTGAGCGAGGTATCTAACTATATCTTAGTAAAGTGAGAGAGAATTGTGGGCCCAGACAGTCCTTTCTAGGTCCCTCCCTGGTTTGTTTGGAGCAGTGCACCCAACTGTGGGTTCAAGACAAACCTGGGCCTACACTGCCCTCTAGTGTTTAGTGAAGGCACACTGATAGCAAACTAATGGCAGACTGGACTTGGAGCTCCATCTACCATGGTAATAAAAGAAAGCACTGCAGGCTCAGAGGAAACTGGCAGCCTGCTTCAGATTTCTGAAAAGACATGCGAAATGAAGCTTGACTTAAATACTCAGTCCTTCAGTTCTCACAAAGATCACATTTTTAATGCAACAAGAGCATCCAGAAAATCATGACCTCCCATCTGACAATCCAAACAAAGTGCCAGAAACCAAGTAGATTGCAGTTGACAGAGGAGAAAAGTCCATCGGAGGGCTTGAAGCAACTGTTTTGTGGGAATTCCAAGAGATTCAAAAAGACCAAGAAGCAAGTCACTAGTAGGAGAAACTTAAACAAAATGAAAATAATTTTAGTGGTCAGCACTTAACACATACACATATAAGCAATGCTAACTGAACATAGTATATTGTATTTGTTGGGTATGTGTATGTATATGTATATATATATATACATATATATAATAATTAAGAAGATGTCACAAATTTGAAAGGGAGTGGCGGGGGAGAGGGGGATCCAGGAGGACCTGGAAGGGGAAAAGAATGGAGTAAAGATGATGTAATATTCATGTATGAAATTCTCAAACTAGTGAAATAAAATAAATAATAAAATCATAAAATATTCACTAAAGCAAATAGTGTATGGCAATATGTAAAAATATTTTATTAGTCATATAATTTTTCCTTTTTTCAAAATAACCACATTGAATGTGCATTCTTATCAGAAAAATAGCTGAAAAGATATTTCAATTAACCTACAAATAATTGTAAGAGTGAAGACTCTTGTGAAAAGATAAAAATCAATATTGAGCTCTTATGGATTTGTCCTGTTTGCTTCAACAATTATTGATGACTTGCCAAATGCCCAGCACATTCTGGGGAACACAATGCTAGATAAACTTTGACCTTGGGGACCTTTTCCTTTCCGAGCCTTGGAGTGCAGGATGGAGCTGACAAGGACAATGGCTGGAGCATGCCCGTCTGCAGCAGCACTCACAGACCTCACACAGGCACACAGAGGCAGCGCAGAGCCTGGGCAGCTGGTTGGGGTGGGCACGGAGACTCCGACTCATGTCCCAGAAAAGTGCAAGGCTTGAAATGCTTTCAACATTATACCATTCTGAGACCTAAGCCCAAAATGCTGCATTTGTCCATAGTTTAATCAACAGGGAGATAAGTCTTCAATAAATTCTCACAGACTACAGGCATGCTATCTGAAAGAAGGGGGGGGGAGATAAGATGAAATTTGTGTATTTGTCATGTAATCGATCTATATGTTTGATATCGACTAAAAAAAAAAAAACAGCCGAGAAACTAACCTGTCACATCTGGTTTTGTAAATGGGCATTAAATACCGATGCAGTCACAGGACTGAAATGTTGTGTGAATGTGTAGTTACCAGGAACGTTCAAGCAGCAGGATTTAGATCCACCTTTTACAAAGTCGTAGGCTACAGCCTGCTTTGTTGAAAAAGCATCCAGAAGAAACTAAGTAAGTCACAGGATGGGGGGGGGGGGGGACAACCTGGCAGACCCAGTTCGGGCTTGTGTTGGGGCAGCAATTACAGCAGGTAAGCAAGTCCTCTTAGAATGAGGCCGGGGCACTAAATCCTAATGACAGCCCTCAGGTGCTTCTCAGCAAGATGCAGAGGAGCCTGGGTTTGGGGGAGAGTAGGATTACACTAAAGAGCTGTTGCCCAGACACCCAGCAGGCCAAGGGAGGGTTTGACAGCCTCAGCACCTCTGGTGAGTGCTCCACACCAAATGTGGTCCAAGTCAAGAAACTAGTGATCAAAGGATGCTCCTTCAGCTGAGAGGATATTCACACAGATGCCTAATCTGAGGGAGCACTAGATCTTCATGGGTACCGTTTCCACGCATTGTGAAATTTGTTTCCCATCAAGATGATCCACTGCTTAAAAAAAAAAAATCCACAATGGATGTTTTTTTAAAGACTATATGATAAACTATAATTGCTAGACATTTTTTGCTAGACTCCAAGCTTAAAAATATGTATTTTTAAAGCATTGGATAATTTTTAGATGTAGCATACAACAGTAGTCTCTGTGATACATGGACAGGCAAAAAACATAGATGGGGGAAGAACATAACAAAGTGACTGAACTTCCCAAAGGGTTAGGAGACAATGCAGTCAGGTCTGTCCTGCCAAGGTCAAAACCATTTTAGAAAACCTAGGACTTAATAAACAGTGGAGACATCTGGACAGGTGTTCTAAAGAGTCTGAGGCCCCAGACATCTCTAACGTCTCTGGGCCAAGAGGTACAACCAACTTTTCCCGCTTTTGCTCCTTTGAATCCAGAGCTACAGGCAACCCAAGAAGTAAGGGAGTTACCACAAAAGAATGTCCCAAACTCTCATTAAAAGGAAACGATTGGGAATCTGAAGAAAAAGGGAGAATAAGTCATGGTGGCAGGTCCAAAGTGTGTGTTGAAGCAGATACGTTAGACCATGTTATAGCCTATCTTCACCGAGTACTGAAAAAGAACAAGGACTGAACACAACCACAGCAAGGGACGTGTGTGAAGATGAAGTGAGGCTGCAAGGAATCTTGGCTCAGGACCAAGAGCAGTATCTTTCTGGGAAACAAGCTGAACATCTTTATCAGTGTCTGGGAATAGTCAAGGGCTTGGCTTAGGCTCAAGCCTGCTGGGAAAACCTGCTGCTGGCTAGCCCAGAGGATATTCAAAATGCTGTGGTTCTCAATAAGGACATAAGGAGCAGGGAGAGGAACTGAGGGCCTACACTCCAGCGCTGCTAGGCTGGCTGCTCCAGCTCATCACAGAGGACAGTTCAGCTGTGGCTCAGCAGCACCGCGGGATCCTCCACTCCCCCTGCTGACCTCTAACTGCACCTGGAGTTAAAGCATAGATGCTGCTGAGATCGCTAAGGAGGGCAAAGGACCATCTTCCAGAAGGGCTGCCAGCTTAGCCAGCGTGATCCGCGAGGCTCCAGAATGTGTTCAAGGGTAGCACCTGTGAGGCTACACTTCAAGACTGCTTAATCGAGTGACCAGAACACAAATCTAAAATATGAAAGTGTTCGCCAACCTCAGGGACTTGGGGAGTATCTCAAAGATAAAGAATTTAATATTTTGACAAGGTCCCCAAGAGACGGCACTAGCCTACTGTGAAAATGTCTCCTAAATCAAAACCTTAAGACCCCCCCAAATCAAAGTAGAAAGCCAAAGTTGTCATGGTAAAGGATGGAGAAAGGATTTAAATGCTCAAGGGTGCGGCTGGTTATACAGATATACAACCTAGGACCACAAGAAAAACTCGGCAGTTACGTTCCTCTGAAAGGCCCAGAAAAGGTCCCATTTACCAATATTGTAAAGAATATGCTTAAGAGAAGGTCACTAGCATCAAAATGTCTGTTTTTGATCTTCCTCTGTATGTTGTAGATGATGGAAGATGATGTCACAGAATTTAGGCCCCCAGTCATCTTGGGGATGGATCAAAGCTCTAAATAATAATGGACAAATGTTAGAGGCAAGCAACTTAGTCGGAAGCTTGCAACACTTGTGAAAATAGCAGAGATGCCCTGTGAGCAAAGGCACCTAACTGTGAATATGGGGGAGCCATTACCCACATGCATGACCATGCTCTCTCTCTCTCTCTCTCTCTCTCTCTCTCTCTCTCACACACACACACACACACACACACACACACACCGTCTTTCTTTACATAGTTGGAAGATCTGATACCAAGTATCTCTACACTGTAATCATTCTCTGATCCTTCTACATTTATTGTGCAAATGTACACTAGGGAAAAATTAAATTAATAGGCTGTACTATGGTACATACCCCGAGTGGGAGCTTTGAGATGATACTTGATAATATGAATTGTTATCCTGGACCCCTGTTAAAGTAGGGACATAAAAGCAACAGCAATAGAGAGAAATGAAACCAAAGCATTGGTCACACGCAGATTAACCTGATGGCCCTGTCCCCATGCTGACTGTACAGCTGCACACATGAACTCAGAAGGGAGGCTAAGCAAGGAAACAGAGATTAATGTGACTACCAGAGAATTAAAAGCTAAAGGATCAACAGTAACTGCTCCCTGGCTGCCACAAGACGGATATGGCAGGGATCTTCCAGATTTGTCATAAAGGGCCACTTAATAAATATTTTATATTTTGCGGCCCACATAGCCTGCCACAGACACAATTCAACTCTCTCATTGTCACATGAAAGCAGTCATGGATAATATGAGTAAATGGCCATCATTATGTGTTCCAATAAAAATATATTTCCCAAACTAGGCAGCATGCTGGATTGGGCCAGTGGGCTTGCCTAGTCAAGCAATATGGATTATCACAAACTTTACTGAACGGCCAGTCTCCCATTGGAAATCTCTGGGGTACCTGCTAGTGCAATGCATACAGCATCAGATGGATACTCTGTGGCTATGAATTTGGTCAATGCACCAGAAAAGAGAGTCATAAACAGCTTGTGTGGGGTGGACATAAACCATTAAAATTTTCTTTCGGAACTATGCTAAATCTGTGTTCTTATCATACTATAACACAGAACATCTGGAGATCCCCTGTGACACCACTCCATCCCATTGGCCCTGCGCTGGTTTACTGAATGCACGGGGAGTAGCTGTCACGTAGACCCAGGAAGTAAAGCCGTTGACCATGTTAAAAACACGTTTAGAATCTTGGGTTTGAGAGGTTGAGGGGCCCCTTCTGCAACATTTACCTGAGCCGGTGCCTCTTCTGCTTCTACCGTAAAGGAAGCACCTTTGCTCAGTGTGGAGAAAAGGCTTGGCAGGCAGCATGCGCGAATCTTGTAACTGCCATATGCTGGACAGTGGCTGCTCTAAGCTTTAGGAAACCAAATTGAAACAAATTAAAACGGCAGCTCCTCGGCATCACTAACCACATTTCCATTTTTCAATAACTTGATAATGGCTACTACAATGGCAACTTACAGTAATATATAAATGCATATATATGCATATATATATAAACAAAAAACATTCTATTGTCCTATGCTGTGCACCCAGGAACACAGAACATTGCTACGACCTGTATCCCTGATGATCAAAGAGCAGTCAGCTTTGAGTGAAGATCAGAGAAAAGCAAAGAAATCTACAGCAAAAGCTCAAACTACAATGGATACAGCCCTGTCAGATGAGTCATGTGTTCTAGAAGATTCTATAGTGATAGAGGTGTTGAGGCTGTGCAAATGTCCATAGAGGTAATAGAAAATTCCCATAGGAGAATCACAATAAATCTTGAGATTTCTTGTATGTCAATCTGTATTAGACATTGAGGTTGGGATGCAAAGTGAGGAGGGTACCTGAGAACAGGGCCATACTATTTGACTCCAGAGAATCAGATGTGGTTTGAAAACAACTCCTGCCAGGTTACCAGGACCCCAGAGAGCTGGAATGTCTTTTGGTCTTCTCAAATCTATTCTAAAGGATACACTTCCACGTTCTGATAGCTGAGCCCATTTTGTATTCTATTTTAATTTGTCTGAGAGAACACAATTCATGTTGGGCAGAGCCAGAGGCATGATCACTTGGTGATTGCTGGATAATCGTTTCTCTCTGCTGGGTACTGAAGTGGTTCCATGACCACACATCTGGCTCACATCCTACAACATGGTACTGGGTAAGCCAAATGAAGTCTATGAAAAGCTGCATCTCAGAAGTAATACTCTAAAAAAAAAATCCCAGCCCCTAGATGCAGTATAGGCATGAAATAAAATACTCTTGGGGTGCTAGAATCCCAGTTGAAAGTCTAGATGGGCCAGGGACAGAGAATCTGAAGGATGAATGATTCCACTTGTCATTACTGTTCCTCACACACTTAGAAAAGGTGTGTTTGCTCTGCCTACAGCTTTGCCCTCTACAGAGAAAGAAGTCTGGCTCCTAGAGAAGGGACATTCCTTTCAGAGGACTAGCAAAATTCCCACTGAATTTCAAACTGATGCTTGAATGTTTTGGGCTCCTTGGACCAACAAGCCAGCAGGCAAAATGAAGAGTCAGTACCTTATTCCAGTTATCATCCCTAATGGTGAGAACAAGGAAGGTAGCACTCTCGTTGCCCTACAGGGGCAAGGAAGAATATAAATGACACATTCTTTGTCTTCCCTTGCCCAATTATGGCTAAAAGTAGACATGAAAAGTAACCCCCTCCTTGAAAGGACATGATTTTCAAGTCATAGCTCCAGAACCTTGGTTCTAATTTAGACCACCAGTTAATCTAGTCTAGTTGACCTAGTCCCCGAAAGTGATAAAGAATCTAGAACAAAGAGTTGAATAGTGAGACAATGCCCGTTTGTAACCCAAAACCAAGTGCAACTATGATTTACCCCCATTAGCACTTCCCTTTTACATTTCCATCAGAGCAAAGTTCTGTTGCCCTGGAGACTCTAGAGATAAGACTGACAGCAGTAAACCAGGGGTGAGACACTCAAGATTTCCTGTCCAAGGAAGGATTTGCTGACCAGCTTTGGGGAGTAGAGAGTGAGAATTTATTTAGGCTATACCTAAGCTACAGAGAGCATCTCACAAGACTGTGCCCTTCTTTGGGGTAACCTACTTCCAGTGACCAGATGAAACAAGTGTACAATAAACTGACTATTTCAGCCCCAAATAGACAATACTAGTGGACACTACCCACTCTGGAGCTTGCTCTCCCCCCTCCACCCCAGGAGGGGAGGTGTGGTTGAGAGTTTCTCAGACCTGCTTCACTTAAACATTCTCTTTCCACAAATCATACTTTTTCCTCTTCTCCTCTTTTCTTTCCCTGGTAAAGATCTCACAACCGAGTCTCTATGTTGACACCCATTTCTAACTCTCTCTCTCTCTTTCTTTCTCTCTCTCTCTCTTTCTCTCTCCTTCCTCTCTCTCCCTTTTTCTTTCTTTGGTGTGTGTGTGTGTGTGTGTGTGTGTGTGTGTGTGTGTGTGTGTGTAAGGAAGGACCCAGGCTTACGTACAAGTTCAGCTGAATATAAAACAGGAAACTATTTCCCTCCCTTCTACCAAAGAGCATCCTCTGAAATTATTCCTAAGATAGCATTCATGAGTCCAGAAACCAGCTCTCTGTGGTCAATTATTCTCCCAAAGTGTAGGCTTATCAATGCCAGTGGCAGTCAAATCCATGTCACTCCAGATATGTTGATAACGGTGAAACAACGTTAAATGACTGACCAATGTGGCAACAAAAATTAAGGAAGCCTAGTAGGTGGAGCCATTCCCTTGACTTTTTCCACCGCAGGACAGTGATCCAGACTGATTCCTGCGATTAAGTGCATCTACGAGTTTTTTTTTTTAAATACTTCAGTTAAAGTTCTGAGAAAAAAGATTGGCTCACAGATGATGAGACAGATGAAAAGTAGATGCTGTAGAGTTTTAGAGACCAGATGAGTTTAGCTTGAACATATAAAAAGTAATGTTAACTGGTGATATAAACACATAGGCCGATTGTAGAATGGTATACTCAGTATATACCCAATACTATTGACTATGTGTCAGTATGTTCATGGGGGGAAAGACTGGACAGAAACAATGTCATTAACAACTATCATTTCAGGATGGAGGGATTACAGGTAACTTTTACTGTGTTTTCTTTATTTGTAGTCTGTGATGACATTGTGTTTTAGGAACAGGGGGAAAGTTATTGCTTGATGCTGTGGGATATTTTCGATAGCACTCTGATACTCCTGAGGCAGATAATAAAGTTTACTTTGAATCAGAGGGTGGAACTAGGTACTACCTGACCAAAATTAGCCTCAGAGGTTTTGGAGGACCAAAAACATATAGAGAGAAACAGAAAGTAGAGGGAGGAGCTTAGAAAGATTCTCAGCCCTTTTTGGATTGAGATTGGAGAGAAAAAGGAGGTCACTGGTGACGTCTCCAATGCTTCTCTGATCACTCAAGTTCTTACCCTGATATCTGGCTCCCGATTTTTTATTGATAAAGAACAATTATAAAAATGATTCCACTTGAAATTTACTAAAGTAGCAACTCTGTTTCCCCACAACAGCTTTCTTCTAAGAGTAGCATGCATTTTCACCTAATGAATACACATTTCCCTTGCTTTCATTTAAGATAATTAGAGTAGGGCTGCAGAGGCTATTTCAGATGTCATTTGACAAAGTGTCACAGAAAGGCGGGAAGGAAGGCACAAAGCATTACGATAGCTCTCATCACATGGATTACAGAAAGGGGACATCTCCTTGGGAATGATGGTGTGGTCCCAGGCTCAGGTTCTTCTCCCATAAGCACTGTGCAGAGAAGATAACACAGAGAACGGCGAGTTAATACATAGGGTATCACACTCAAGCTCTGCATTCTTCCAAACCAATGGCCAGTCCCCTTCTTCTCCAAGACCACTAACAAAGCTGATTGTTTGCAGCATCAGTTCTAACAGCTGTAACAAAGAAGTAAACCCTACTGAGCAGTGACAAGTGTGTGTATTTGTACATGTATGTATATAGTTTTATATAATTAATGTGCATGTGTCATAACTACCCATCTGAAACTAAATCCCCCAGACACAGTTCGCTTTTGGGCTCTGCTGTCACCTGTGTTCTTAGCTCTACCCTAAAGACCCTGTCCCTTTTCTCCACATCACCAGCTCCTAGGACGGTGCAGATGATGTAGCGGCTACTCGTTAAATACCCACAGAATAACCATGACAGGAATGACAGGTGCCCCAGTGATTTCCTTAAAAAAAAAAATTTAGACCCCGTGGAAAGCATCTCCTTTGATCAGCCTGTCTGCTCAAGTTCTGATACCTCCCTTTGAGTGCGACCCTGTGTTATCTTGGACAGTTGGCTTCTGTCAATTCCCTCCTGCTAATTATCTCAGAGTCCACACTTAAGGTCACCCATCGCAAGTAGCCTGTTTGGGTGTCAACATTCTATGTACAGTCACAGTCTTCTATTAACCCCTTAAATCAGATTTGACAGGAAAGGGCCTGTTTAGATTTAAAAGTGGAAGAGCAGCTCAAGCAGTGAAAGCTCAGTAAAGGAAGGTCGCTCTGACAGGGAAAGTACAGATTACCAAACGATTTTTCTCATTTTTTCCCCTATTGTTCCCATGCAGTAGAGCATTATGGCCAAACCAAAAGTGAGCCTTTCTTAAAAAACGATGGTACACACACACACACACACACACACACACACACACACAAAGTTGGGAAGAGAGGTCGGTATAGAGACATCTGGACTCAGGTTGTGACAGGGACCACCCCACTCCACCTCCACCTCCGATTTTTTTTAAATAAACAGCACCAAGCACCCATTTTCTCTGTAGAGGCTGCTGAGCTACCTGGGAAAGAATGAAGGCCAGCTTAGGAAATAAGAGGGAAGGAAGGTCCTATATTTGAACCTGACCATCTCCATGAAGTCATGGCCCATCTTGTGAAGAGCCCAAAGATAAGCGGTAGTGAAGGAGGGGCACTGAGGGCCAGGGGTAAGAACCAGCTAGACCTCTAGTGCAGGGCCCCACTGCAGCATAAGGACCTCAAGGAACTAGGCACAGCTACAGACCTCAGGACAAACACCAAAAGGTCGTCAAGAGGCATCAGCCTGAAACAATATGGAAGGCGCGGAGCTCGCCAGGGTAGTGGATGGATGTGTCCAGATGGAAGCACGGTCAGTGGGGAAATCAGTACAAGCACAGCCCAGCAGTGGGGATGACTGCGTGCTATGCCGTGGTAGAGACCTGAAGAGACAGAGTGCAGAGGGCTTGTGGATTAAAGGCTGACCCACTGACGTGGGCAGAACCATCATGTCATCGCGCAGTCGCTGTGTGCACCAGAACACAGCAGCAAACACAGAAGACAGGCCTCCACCCTGGAGGAACTTACTTGGAGTTTACCAGCTACTGTCTTAGGGGGAAATTCCTACTGAGATGAAAACCACACAAAGTGAGATGAAAAGGGGAAATATACAGATAAACAACCCAACGGGAGGGGGTGGGGCCAGCAGTATTGGACACGGCACAGAAGTTGGTCCATAAATTAATGAAAATGGCCCCGTTCAGCCATGGCAATTCCTATATGACTGTGAGGAGACTGGCAAGATGAGCCCAAAAGGAGAAAGGGAGGCGGTGAGAAGAAACCATTGCACTCTAGTGAAACACATTGCCAAATCAGGGTAAACGCTCTCTCTCTCTCTTTTTTTTTTAAAGAAATGGTGAATTGTGCCTGAAATCCTCAAATTAAATCTCGGTATATTCATGAAATTGTTGATATGTCAAGCATTAGCAAATCAATCTAGTTTCAAGAAAGAATTTCAAATTGAACATTGTCTTATTTTCATAGGAAAGCTCTTCAGAGGACCATCTAAGTTGGAAATAATACAAGTTCAAACATTTGATCCCCACCTTGTCCTGCTCTTCTTACAGAGCAGTTAATGACGGCCATTTCAATTTTTGGCTGCAAATATTATTTTAGAGCTCTGCCACCAGTGTAAACATCTTCATTCACTTCTCCTTAAATTGAACCATTTCAGTGAATAAATTATTCAATGTCACAGACCTAGACAAGGAGCTGCGTTACTCTGAAACAAGTTGAAATATTGTATCTGAGACTGGCAAGTTGTCATGGCAAATTGGGTGTGACCCATCACCCCTCCTCGCTCCCTCAACACTTACCATTTTTCCTTAAGCTTCTTGGACTGAATCATAAGTCTGGAAAACTCAATTTGGTGACTGTGGGGAGACAGATCTTAATTGAAAAGTTCATTTCTAATGAAATTCGAAGTGGTGAAAGGTTGGGCTGGCAGGGCGGATCATTTGAGTCTTTATTAATAACACCAATTCATTTTAATTCAGTGAAGCACATAATTAGCATCAAGCTTTTCAAGTTCACCACACAATCGTGTGCTTGGAATCACTAATTTTTTTAAGTTTTTTTTTTCTTATTTGGTAATAGGTGTTTTAATAATTTGCATTTAAACATGAGGTTACTTGTAGTTGGCTTATACTAATTATAAGTGTGTTGAGTTTTATTAAGCCAGTACCCTTCGGCCAGGGACAAATCTTTCTTAGTCTTAACTTGAATTCCCTGTAATTATTCTGCAGTCAGCTAAGACTCAAGCAAAGAGATGAATGAGGCCCCCGGAGATTACTGCACCTTGAATAATAAGAGGTGGTCACAGGGGTCAATTACTGTTTCAGTTTGTTCCATGGCTGCTGCATGTAAATCCGTTTACGGGGAGCTTAGAGAAAGCACTGATGGTGTTTGTTTCCTTGCCTTTATCTCTGAAAATGCAGGCATCCTGTGATGCAAGACCCAGAGGGCTCAAAGAGACCATGTCCATGGGAAGGGGAGGATCATAAAAAGGCTATGCAGTTGAGAATAAGACAAAAGAACACTTTCCACCCTCCAGATGGGAGAGATGCAGAATAGTCAGATTAGTACATCGAGTCCAGACATGTCAGGTTTCTAATCCTCTTTGGCTGAGATAACCAATCAACCGCACTGCCACAAGATGGTTGTCTTCTAGATTCTTGCACTGTCATGCAATTTTATACGATATGGGTTGACAAAGGAAAGGTGTTAATTGGGAAGCCCTTTCGTGAAAGTGTAGACAAGTGAACACATCCCATAAATCTAGTCACTGTAGCATTTGACAGGTGGATACCTCCTTAGGGGATGAACACACATGCATAATATTGCCAGTTTAGCTCAATGGTGGTTTTTAATGCCTACTAGATGTTGCTATGTTTCTAAAGATAGTAATACTTACTGGTTTCAGTTTCCCAAGCTCAAAGAAGAAAAATACACACCAAGACCATCATTAGTTCACAAATGAAGTGGATAAACATTGTTCACACAAATAGCTTCCTATAAACTTGCAGGATTTGGATAGTAAATTGCAGAATTTAAAGTTTCCCAGTCCTGGCTGCCTATCCATTTGGTGTAAAGCTTGTTTGGGTTTTGGTTTTTTAGTATAGGTCTATAGGGTTTGGGTTTGACCCAAGCTTCAGGGAAGTTTTTATTTTCAGCCTTTCTTCTACATCAGTATTTGGTCACTCCCACACCAGAGAAAGATGCACATTTTAAAACCTATACAACAATCAACCAAAGCTTCCCAGTTCCAAATGAGAAAGTCACACCTTCAAAAATCCTCCAAGGGCCGGGCGATGGTGGCGCACGCCTTTAATCCCAGCACTCGGGAGGCAGAGGCAGGCGGATCTCTGTGAGTTCGAGACCAGCCTGGTCTACAGAGGTAGTTCCAGGACAGGCTCCAAAAGCCACAGAGAAACCCTGTCTCGAAAAAACAAAAACAAAAACAAAAATCCTCCAGGGATTGGAAGAAAAGAGAGAGGTGTGTGACTGCTGATTGTAGTGCAAACTATGTGCCTGTGGGAATGGGCTCAACGGAGCGGGCAGTGGGGGCAGGGGGCAACACTGTGAGAAGCTTTAGAGATGGGTGGTGATGGCTGTCTCTACCTTTAATCCCAGCACTTGAGATGGGTCTCCGAGTTCAAGCCCAGAATAGTCTACAAAAAAAAAGTTCCAGGCCAGCCAGAGCTACAATGTGAGACCCTGTCTCAAAAAAAGAAGAGAAAGGGGCTGGGGCCACTATATTCACGTAAGGACAGTTGATGTCATCTGAGATGTAAAAGGCACTAGTGTGGTTTTATATTATTTTGTTTCATTTTATCTCAAATATCCCCAAAGGCTCTCATGTTTGAACACTTGGCCTCAACTAGTAATGTTATATGGAAACCTGTAAGAGGGGCCTGTAAGAGATGGAGCCTTGATGGAGGAAGTAGGTCACTGAAGGCAGGCTTTGAGGTTCTACAGCCTGGTCCCACTTCCTGTCCATGTTCTACTTCCTGATTACAGGTGCAATGTGACTGGCCGTCCTCCAGCTCCTGGCACCACAGATTCCCCTCCTGCTAGCATGCTTTGTTGGCCATGATAAAATAATCTCTTCAAACTGTAAACCAGATAAACCTTCCAAGTCCTTCCTCCCTTAAGCTGTTTCTTGTTGGGTGTTTGGCCGGAGAAGCACCTTGTTTTGTTTTGCTATAGATGTGGTCGTAGCTTACTGTACTACCTAGGCTGACATGGAACTTACGTTCCTCTGGCTGCTACCCTCCAAGAGCACTGGGATTACAGGTCTATGTCACCATGACTGTTTAGTTTGGCTTTTTAAAGCCTGACAAAATGAATTTACTATAAACAAAGACATAAATAAGACCAACAAAATGACTACCCCCTACTTCGTGATTACAGAACGAAAACCCCAGTCCCCAAGATCCTAGCAGGTTTTTTGCACATGCCTTTGCTACTTCTCCCTTTCTGTGCAGTTGAAAGAGTAACTGATAATATGGAAAGGAGCCCCTGGGTTTCCCTGGTGAGTTAGCATGGTGTCAATACGCTGTACTTTCATTTTCATGATGGCAATCCAGCACACTTATGAAACCAGGTTCCTACATAACAACCTAATTCTCCCTCCTACTAAAGAATCTAGTGGTTCCTTAAGAAAATCAAATCAAGAGAACTTAATATCACATTTCATATCAAATAAAATTAAACAATGTTATGTCCACATACAAAAGAATAAAGTTAGGCCCCAATCTTATAAAAAATGTATTTCACAATGATCAACTAAAGCTAAATATAAACTTCTAAATATATTAACTAATGCTATTAAACCCTTAAGAGAAAAAAAAAAGAAGTAAGTCTAGAAGATATGGAAGAGCAATCAGGGTTTCCTGCCCTGTGGGAAGTCCAAGGACCATCCACCTCCATCCAGGTCTAGTAAGGTGAGCATCCAAACTGCCTAGGCTCCCACAAAACCAATAGGTGCAGTAGGATCAAAAACCCATGCCATTGTTCTTGGGGTCTCAGTAGTCCTCATTGTCCACTATGTTCAGCAAGACCGGTTTTAACCCAGACTTTTTCAGATCCAGGCCAGCTGGCCTTGGTGAGTTCCAGATAGAACATCCCCATTGTCTCAGTGTGTGGGTGTACCCCTCGCGGTCCTGAGTTCCTTGCTCGTGCTCTCTCTCCTGGTGCTCCTGATTTGGACCTTGAGATTTCAGTCCGGTGCTCCAATGTGGGTCTCTGTCTCTGTCTCCTTTCATCGCCTGATAAAGGTTAATATTCGACTTGATTGGGAGAGGGGGAGAGAAAGGGGAGGCGGCGGTGGGGAAGAGACAGAAATCTTTAATTAATTAATAAAGAAATAAATAAATTAAAAAAAAATAAAATGTAAGCACTAACTAGAAAAAAAAAAGAAGAAGAAGAAGATATGGAAGAGAGCCCAGTTTGGAAAGTGCCTGTCACACAAGCATGAGGACCTGAGTGAGACCCCCAACACTCGCATAAAAGCGGACATGATGACACATGTCTTTAACCTCAGTGAGAGAGGCTGGAGACAGGCAGACCCCAGGGACTAGGACTCAGTGGCCAGACAATTGAAACAGAAAACTCCAGTTTTACTGAGAGACTCTGGCTCAAAAAAAAAAAAAAAAAAGAGGTAGAGGAAGATAGTAGAATACACCTGATATCAATCTATGGGTTCTACACCCACCAAGATATACACACACAAAGAAAGAAAGAAGAGATACTTTTGTGCATCAAGAGATTTTTTGTTATAAAAAGACATAAAGATATAAGAAAATATTTTCAAATATATATCTAAAACACATCTAAAAATTAGTTTTTTAAAACGCTAATTACCTAGCAATGAAAATGAAAAAAATTAATAAGCAGAAAAAATAGTAAGTTTATCCAAAGAAGACATGCAAATTGTCGCAAAGCATAATAAAAATGTGCAGTATTTAACAAGATTTATAGAAATGCAGTAAAAACCACAATGAGATTCAATTTTACACCCATTAGGGTATCTATAATATAAAAAAATAATGGAAAATAACTTTTAATGAGGATGAAGAAAATTAAGAAACTGAGGTCCTCTGAAATTGCTGAAGTAAATGTAAAAATGGCACTGCCATTGTGAAAAGTGGGTTCAAAATTCCTCTAAAACTAAACATAAAATTATCATATAATCCAGCAACTCTACTTCTGCATATAGGATAAAGAATAGAGATCAGTACTCAAGTATTTATACATGAGTGTTCCTTCTAGCATTTGCTGTAGCCAGAAAGTGGAAATAGCTCAAATGTCCATCAATAGACAAATGTATCAGCAAAGTGTAGAAAGCATAAACAAGGAATATTATGCAACCCTAAAGGGTTGAAATATAGCCAATATGGCTACAGTGTAGATGAACCTTGAAAACCGCTAAGAAGGTAGAATAAAGAGACATATGAAAGATTCAGCCAGACCACATTCATGCTGACTGGAATCAGGCTAGAGGTATTTAGGGGCTAGAGGGGCTGCCGTGGCGATATTTAGTGGAAATAGGGTTTCCTTTTGACATGATAAAAATATTTATGGACTGAATAGCTGTGGTGATTGTACTGCAATGTGGATGTACTAAATTTAGGTTCTTTAGCACCATTGTGACAAGACACTTAACAGAACAGCTTAAAAGGTAGAGGGATTTATTTGGCTCATGATTTCAGGGAGTTCCATCCATGTTCATTTGCTCCCAAGTGCTTAACCATGACATCTTGGTGGCAAGGAGTTTTCAGTGGCAGAAAGCGATTTACTTCATGGCTAACCAGCAAGCAGAGAGAATGAAGGAAGTAATCCAGGGTAATTGTTCGCTCATGAACCCACCTGAAGGGACCTACTTCTTCCAGCCAGGCCCCACCTTGAAAGGCTTCCTTACCTTCTAAATTAACTCCACCCAGCTAAGGATAAGGGCCTATGGGAGACATTTAAGATTTAAACCATAACCATACATTAAAATAGTTAATTTTATATTATTTGAATTGCAACTTACCTAAAGGAATCCCACATAGCCTGAATGAAACTCAGGTCTGTAACTTTGCCATGTTTTGCAACTTTCTGAGTGTGGGATATTAAAAGGTTGTCTGGATTGAGATCTGGGACCTGCAGGTGAGGCTTGGGAAGCAGAGGCCCAGTACTAAGAGCTGTGGAGATTTTCTGAGTGAGAGAGAACTAAGGGATCCCTGCCCCAACCCAAGAGGGAAGGAAGAGTTTGGTAAACTGGAAATCTTGAATGAAGATGAGATTAAGAAAAAAGACTCCCTAAGATGCAAAGACACCTAAAAGAGTTCAGTGTGGATTGGATGGAGGTGGAATTGGGTCAGGACTTCCCCTTCTTAACAGCAATTCCCATTGGTTCAAAGCCTTTCCATTCTCAGAGCACATCAGATCCCTATCACATCAGATCCCTATGTACTTCCTGATCCCTGCAGAAGGAATGCACCAGCTCCTTTTCCTGCTCAACATTTGCAACCCTCCCTCTCAGCATCCTCTGCTTCCTCATGCTAAAGACACTCTGGTGTCTCACAATCCCCACATAAACCACCTCCAACGATGCTCAGACAAGCTGCTCACCCCACACTCCAAGTCCTCTGTTGATAATTGGTAATACCCTCTGCTATTTAAACCTATTACTTCTGATTCTTCAGCAGCTTTGATTCCATGATTCCTGGCATCTTAGTTCATTTTTTATTTCTGTGACAGAAACACAATGGCAGAAGCATCTTATAGAAGAAAGGGTTTATTTGGAGTTTACTGTTTCAGAGAGTTAACGCCCATGGCCATCATGGCAGGGATCATGACAGCAGGCAGGCAGACATGGTGCTGGAGCAGCAGCTGAGAGTTTACGTCCTGATCTGCAAGCACAGGACAAAGAGCTAACTAAGAATGGGGGGAAGGTTGCAACCTGAAAATTGATCCCAACTGGCACATCTCCTTCAACAAGGCCACCCCTTGTAATCCTTCCCAAAAAGGTCCATCTACTGGAAACAAATTATTCAAATATATGTTTCCTAGGGAGGCCATTTTCATTCAAACACCACAACACACTGAATCTTGCCACCATCACTTCAGAAAATGTTCAGCTGAAATTCTCTTAGATATTATTCCCAACTTTAATGCGAAATTGAACCTCTTGCCCAAATATTATTTCTTGAAACTCTCTTCAGCCTCTATATCAACATTTCTGAGTATTCTGCCCTGAACCCCACTCCACCACTCTGCTTTAATCCTCCCTCAGACTTGAACCTTGAGTTTCTGGCTTTACCACCTCCTCCATCCCTGGTTTTCCATTGACATCCCAACTCATCCAATGAAGTTGAAAACCTCATTATCATTTGTCTTAGTGAGCAATTACCTCATCTCTTACTCCACAGCTAAAGAAGTAGGTTTCTTTTTAGGTGTGATATTCTCTAAGCTTTAAGGGGCACCAATAGAACTCAACCAATTTCAGAATATTTACTCTTAATTTCTACCTCTCTACCAAAGATGGAATGGTTCCACCATATCTTCATGTTCAAGCCAAAATTACTCTCCTCTTTATGGTACATCAGAGTAATGTGCTGGAAAGAAGTAACTCAGTGAACTAGGAAGATACCCAAAAAATTGTCTCAGCAATAAGCAGGAAATACGGGGGCCTGAGCACATGATTTCCAACTGTGAGCACAGGAAAGAAAAAAAAGCAAGATGGGAAGTGTCCACTACAGACATCTTTCCCAGTTGCCAAGGCTCAAACTCTCATAGTCATCTTGGAATATGGGAAAGATTATCCTGAAGCTAAATTCCATGACCTGCAATGTCTACAGGGACACTTTCCGTTCACTTCTTACCACTCACAAGCCTTGAACAGGCTCCAAATTACCATCTCACCCTACTCTCTCCCTGTTTCCACTAACTCTATATCCGGCCATAGGAACTGTGCCCAGGACATAGACAGATACTGTACCTTTATTCCAAGAAAACTTGCCAATCAGATTAAATATGAGCTCCTTATCTCAGATAACTTCCTTTGGTGTAAAACCCTTCACTTACCTTTTCAGTTCCTTTTATCTCACTTTTCTCCATTAGCTATAGTTCCTGTTTGGACTACTAACTGGTACCCAAAACCAAGATGCTCAACAGCTGTGCCTCTTCTCATGCTATACTTACAACAAAAATTCTTTTCTATTCCCTCAGTTAAAACACTGAGAGCATCTTAGTATCCCTTCCTCCACAAAACCCTATGGCCTGTCAATCAGGTTCTTCCCATATTATTCATTTGTTATGTTTGCCATTCTTAGACAAAATTGTGCATTCTGCTTCTGTGATTGTGTCATCTGACCCTGCTCCTGGGTCCTATACCTTCTGAGATCTGAAGTTATATTCTACTAATCTTTGGCTCCCACTACCCCTTTCTCCTTAGTCCTAACCCCTCAGAATTTAGATACCTAATCAATAAATGTTTGTTAAATTTAACTTTCTTTTTTTTTAAGAAAATAGACACAGTAGTCTTATTACATGTAAATCTGGGCCAAGATGAAGTGACAGCTATAGATTGGCATCTGTTTCCTCTCCTAGGTGTGGGATCTGCAGTAATAACTTTGATGTCACTCAAACAGGCTCTGGACGCCATGGTTTGTTTAACGTCAATTCTCCTGACTCCAGTACATGAGAGCAGGAATCCTGATCTACCTGATTCACTTCTGCATTTCGTGCCCTACCTCAGTGCTGAACATACAGTTGCTACCCAGAATCATTTGATGAGGGCTGATTTTAACTGAGCAGAATCATATCTAACCTACCTGGATGGAAGCCACAGGAAAGATGAGCCGGATGGGGTACAATTCTTTCTCTCCATCACACGACCAATGACCTCTACCAGAAGAGGTGTCCAAAGTTAATGAGGAAGCAAGGTCTTCCCAACAAAAGGCCATTTGTGTCACATGATCCAGGCAGCTGAAAAGCTCTTCCAAGTCACAGTGGGAGGGGAGAGCCAAAGATAACATGTGTTTAAAGTAGATTAGGACATCATGGTCTGCTGAAAATAGGTTCATGCTATACCCTTTGAGTCTTTCTGCCTTTGCTTAAACAGTTTTAAAGGAAGGACTGTAGTCTAATCCTTCAAATCTACAACAGTTGATTAAGAAAATGTTAATTTTTGGAGGAAACGGAATTAACGTTTGATAGAGTTGCAAAGTCATTATGCTGCCCCCAGAGAAGCTAAAATATCTGATACCAACTATTACACCTATTTCCTACCTGCTAAGGGTGAATTTGAGCTGTACATGTTCTTTCTCTGGACCAAGGATGCAGAGTTATCTAACCCTGCTTCAAACATTACAGATGAAGACACAAATCTTCTTGTGACCCCATATAATGTCATCCTTTTACCATCATAGAACCTCTTTGCTTCTTGGAGCTTTTTGTTTAAAGTGACCATTTTAAAATATAAATACCTCTGAAAATAGCTGTGTTATAATCATCTGGGCTTTGTTTCTGCATCATTTTCCAATGTGTGGTTGAGAGGGAGGAGTGTAGAACTAGAATAGTTATAATATTCACATAGTATGTTCACAGAAAGAAAGAGATGTTTGGTGGAAAATGGAAGAAGGAATTATCTATGCCAAGAAGAAAATTGAGAATGTGAGTAGTTGATGGCTGACATTGTAGACAGCACTGAAATGGCTGGGGACTTTCTATAAGGATATTAGCTTCTAGAAACCTATCTCTGTTTAAAAAAAAAAAAGACAGCAGCTTAAATAGCCTTTCTACTATATGGCAAAATACTTTAAAAATTAATAACCTGATTCACCTGTCCAAGAATATGGTAGACCCAGAGAAAACATTACCTGGCATAATCTACTGCCAATACCACCCCAACAGCTTAGTCAAGAAACCAGAGGAGCTGGCCTTCAAGCCGGGCAGTACAAGTGTTTCTGCCTCCTCTCTATGGAGGATAAAGGACCCTGAAGTAGCAGGTTCCAGGGGCCAAGATCAAATGAAAGAAAATGTGAGAAGGTCCATGGAAGAGAGGTAGCCAAAAAGTACTCCACCCAAAAAAGACAAAAATGTATAAATGTATTATTGTAGATCTTTATTTATTCACCTAGAGAAATGTCATTATTTCCAACTTTATTGAGGCATAGTGACAGCTGAAGTTGAAGATGTGCAACACAGTGCTGTAAGATACACAACACTGTGAAGTGACTACCACAGTCAAGTTAATTCACACAACTGTCACCTCACCCAGGTACTATTTGCTTGTTTTATTTCATTTGGGTGTGCATACATGCGTGGATATCTGCATCCGTGTGTGTGTGTGTGTGTGTGTGTGTGTGTGTGTGTGGTGTATCCATGGCTGTGTGTGCATGCCTCTGTACATACATGTCTCTGTGTGTGCACTTCTGGTGGACCTATATGTGTATCTACGTGTATGTGTGTGTGTGTGCACGGTATGTGTCTGTGTATATTTTTCTGTGTGTCTCTGTATGTCTGTGCATGTTTGTAGATGTGCTTGTCTCTCTATGTGTCTGTGTCTCTGCTTCTTTGCCTGTGTGTGTTTATGTGTGTTTGTCTCTCTGTATGTGTGTGTCTATGCATTAAGAACACTGAAGATTTACTCTCAGCAAATGTCACAGATACAATGTACCATTGTTAACAGTGGTCATCATACTGCATATTAGCACGTAATTAGCAATAATCCCCAGGAATTGTTAATCCTTCTAAAGAACATTTCAGCCTTTCCCACAAAATCCCTCTATTTCCCTGATCCAAACCCCAGAAATCATTGCTCTATTTTCTGTTTCTGTGAATTAAGACCCCATATTTAAATGAGGCTGAAGTATTGGATTTGTCTGACTTGGTTTGCTCAGCGTAATACCCTCAAACATCATTCATGTTGTCAAAAATGAAAGAGCTTTCTTCTGTTATGGAAGAACAACTTTTCGGTCTGATTTTATGCAGTGAGTTAGAAAACATCGGGATAATCCTAATCTGATTTTGGCAAGGTTTCTCGGGATGTTTTGGAGGGAGCATAAGACAGCAAAGTATAAGCAGCAATAGCAAAAGCAAGCAAGTGGGTTTACATAAAAAAAATTCTGCATAGCAAATGGATCGATGCACAAAGCAAAAAGAGAGCTTTGTACAGTGGAAGAAAATATTCCCAAACTGTTTATCTGGAAGGGATTAATATCTAAAATAATTCAATAACAAAGAGTAAGCTTTTTTAAAAAAAAAATGGGCAACAAGCATAAACATATTTTTTTCCAAATAATAAAACATGATAATGGGCAACGGGTTTGTGAACAGGTGCTCGACACCATCGGTCATCAGGAAAGTAAAAGCACAATGAGATAGTACTCCATACCCACTGGAATAGCTGTGAGCCGAAAGACAACAATGTGGGCATGATTGTGAAGGAAGCAGCCCGTGAACCTGGTAGAAATATGGTGGTACAAGCATTATGGAAAATAGTAGGGTGTGGCCTCAAAATGTTAAGATAGAACTCTGTGTTACCTGCAAATGCCACTTATGCGTATATACAAAGGAAACAAAATCAAGAGTCTGAGAAGCCCACAAGCCTGTGTTCATTTCAGCACCATCCACAATAGTGAGGCCATAAAAAAAGCTCCAATATCTATCAACAGGTAAATGGAAAAAGAAATGGCTGTCATGCCATACAATGTGAGGAAAATGATTTATAGGCAAATCATCTCATCCTAATTTTGGAAATATGTGCATATATTTTCATAAAAATGTTTAGTTACTATCTCTGTGTACTAGAATTTTTGTATAATTGCCTTTCTAATTTTTCAATAAACAGAGGAAGGGTTGAATAATAGCTCACACCTATAGAGCACTGACAAACATCTATAAAATTTGACAAACATTGAGAAAGATGTAGGATGACTTTCTTTTATGAGCACTATAAAAACTCAGTATGATAAGTACAATTACCCGCATTTCACGGCTAAAAAAACCAAGTGTATACTCTGTATCTAAGACCAGAGAGTCAGCAGAGAGTCGTTGTTTAGCCAAGGTCACTCCTGGTCCCCCACAAACACGCCTCTCCTCATGTGATACAGTGAGAAGTAACAGGAAGCATTTCATAGCCAGGCTTTAACCCAAATCTGTTGTTTCAAAGTAAGAAATTCTGTGAGTTCACAAAGAACACACAAACCAGCTAGTGTGAGTTGAACTTGTGGTAATTCTAGCTGCAGTAGAGTTGGGAATGATGATCTCCAGGTGCTGAGGGCTTGGTGTGTATTATTCCATCAAACCACATTATCCTGCAGTAGGATAAATTACATCAATGGCCCCGGTTACTCAACTCTGCCTCCATCCACATTCAGACATCTAACTGTGCGTTGCTGTCCTTGCTTTCTAACTTAAGGCTCAGGGACACAAATGAACTTAAAAACAAAAATCACATTATCCTCTCAATAGGTGCAAGAAAAGCTTTTAACAAAAACCAACATGATTTCATGGTAAAAAGATCTAGAAAGTGTAGTACTAGGGGAGGGGAAATTACTCAACATAATAAAGGCTATATATGACAAACTCACAGCCAACATTTTCTTAAATGAAGAAAAACTCTCATTAACATCAGGAATGAAACAGGGCTACCCACTACCCCAACTTCTTTTTAGTGTAGTGCTTGGAGCACTAGCTGGAACAACACGGCAAGAGAAGGAAATAAGCAGGGGAAAATAGGAAAAGAAGAAGCCAAATTATGTCTTTTTATAGATGATATTATATTATACATAAAAGATGACCCCAAATCAACCAGAAAAAGTCTAGATACAAACAACTAGTTCTGAAAAGTGGCAAGATTAAAAAAAAATAAACTTACAAAAATCAGTAGCTTTTCGATACACCAGCAACAACCACACAGATAAGGAGATCACAGCACACTCCATTTATAGTAGCATCAAAGACAATAAAATACCTTGGAATCAAGCTAACCAAGGAGACTAAAATCTCTACAAGGAAAACTTCTAATCTTTGCATAAAGAGATTGATAAAGAAACCAGAATATTAAGAGATCTTGTACTTATAAGTCAATAGACTTAATATTATGAAAATAACCTTTCTAACGAAAAGCAATTTGCAAATTCAATTCAATCCCAATCAAAATGCCCACAATATTCTTCACAGAAATATAAAAAAAAACTCCTAAAATTCATAGGAAATCATGAAGGACCCCACATGACTAAAGCAATGCTGAGAAGTAATAACAGCAACAACAAGGTCCTCATCATCTTTAGCATCTTTGGGGAAATGCAAGTTAAAACAACTTTGAGATTTCATTTTACCCCAGTCAAAATAGTTAAGATCAACAAAACAACTAACCACAAATGTTGGCAATGTTGTGGGGAGGGAGGACCCCCCTCATTCACTGTTCGTGGAAATGCAAAATGGTGCAGCCACTCCAGAAATCAGTACGAGGAATTCTCAAAAAAAAAAAAAAAAACTAAAAATAAATCTACCATATAACCCAGTTTACTACTCCTCGATATATACACAAAGGACTCAGCCTCTAACTCCGCAGACACTGCCTCAGCCATGTTCACTGCTGCCCTAGTCACAATACCTAGGAAATGAAAACAAACTAAATGTCCTTCAATGGATGAATGGATAATGAAAATGTGATACACATGCACAACGGAATACTATTCAGCTGTAAAGAAAAGTGACTTTACAGGTAAATGGATGGAACTAGAAGCGATTGTATTGAGTAAAGGAACCTAGATGCAGAAAGACAAACACTGTGTGTTCTCTCTCATCTGGGGTTCTTATCTCTAAATCCTTGAATATGAGTATACAGCATGGAGTAGCTACAGAAACCAAGAAAAGGCCATAAGCGGTGAGAGGTTGAGAGGAAAAAAGAAGTATTCAGGTGATATGAAGAAGGAAATGGAAAACTAGGGAGGGAGTTCCTGCCAGGGAATGAAAGGGAGACCAGCACAGAAGGAGGAGGAAGGAGAAGAGACAAATTATACTAAGGCTGTTTGATAAAACCTCAAGAAATCATATTATTTATGTTTGCCTAAAATTATACTATATTTATACATATATATATAAGACATACAATATAGATTTAAATGCCACTTGAGATGACAATACTCCCATGAGAGCCACACACTAGCAAAACCCCAGTACCAGGCAAAAGAAACCTCCTTAGAGTGGTTTGGGCAGGGTAGTTGGAAGGACTCCCCAAACAATATGGGCTATTGATGTTGCCTTCGGAGGCTTCTCAGGAGTTAAAGGTAAAATCTCTATTGCTGCAGACATTGAACACTTAGGGCACAGGATGATTTGCATTAGGTCTAAACTGAACAATTCCCTCCTGTGGTTTAGCTCCCTTAAGTCCTGGGCAGGTTTGTGAGAGCTGCAGATGGAAGGAAGCAATCAAAGTCCTACCCAGTTGTGCCGCCTATGAACCACAACAATGACTAGCATGGCAAAACATCTGTAAAGGTGCAGCGAGTGGCACCTTATTGTGGTAACCAACAGCTGTGTAGCCCATTCAACAAGAGACACATTGTGCTGGTACTGGAAACCTAGCCAACTATGCATCGTTAGTGAGGTCCTGGATCTTACAAGAGAATCCACCACCACGACTTTACTAGCCAGCATGATTCCTAGCTGTATTCTAAATCTTATCCTTATACCACAGATCAGCACAGCTACCATCCACCACCAAAGAAGCTTCTCTTTGCTGCAGATGGAGACATCACAGAAAACCACAAGTGGACATAATATAGAGATCAACACATCATGGAAACCGTAAGTCCCATGAATGTATCTGCAGCATCTCCTGTTTCCATGGTTCAGGAAACATCTGGGAAGAGGTGGTGGAAAGAGTCAGAATAAGAGAAAGTCTGCTGTGAGACTGTGTCTCCTATACATGGCTGAACAAACAAGACCTGAACAATGACAATATCAATAGACGTGGAAGGAGGAAATTTTCACTAGATAAAGACAGCTAATGATGTTGAGAGAGGAGGAATGAATCTCTCCCAGTGATAAGGCCCCTGATTGGTTTCCCAATGCAAAGTGGTCAGTCCTCAAACCATATATCTATAAACAGCAAAAAATGGACCCAGCAAGTTGTATTTACACACACACATACAATAATTAATAATAGCAACAATAATAATATTAATAAAACTATCAGTTTCAGAGTGGAGAAGCACATGGGAAGGCTTAGAAGAAAGAAACATTGGAAAGGCTGAAGAGAGAAAATGGAAAGGGGAAGTGATATAATTATATTTTAATTAAAAATATGTTTAAAGAGAAGAAATGAAAAACCATACAGCTAATAAATTAATAAATGATGGGCAAGGTTTGAACCCAAGGCTCTCTTAATCCAGGAATTGCTTTTTATTAAAATTGTGTGTGTGTGTGCATGCATGGGCAGGTGTGGTGTGTGTGTGTGTGTGTGTGTGTGTGTGTGTGTGTGTGGTCCCCTATACAGATATTTGCATGCAGATGTACCCTTCCAGCTCCAAGGTTAAACGGAGCTCTGGCACTGTGTGAACATGTATATATATATATACACTCACAGCAAGGTATTCTTTCTCCACAACCGCTCACGGACTGAAGATTTAAAATTTGGAAGTAGTGGTTTGTGACCTGACTGCCTGCTGCATGTGACACTTTTAAACAGTCAGCTAACTGTAGTCCTGGAGCCTAAACAAACAGCCTTGTGCCTAGGGATTCTGATTTCTTTCTTTCACACACCCACACTTTTCCTTGTCTGGTCCACGGGCATTTAATTTCACACAGATCCCTTCAATACTGACAGGTGTCCCAATATTAATTTGTGTGCTTCAAAGATTTATGCAAAAACTGCTGATGATACCAATAGAAGATGTAAAATTTGACCTTCATTCGCACAATGATTGGCATTGACTGTAATTCCTTATGAGATTTCACATAATCAGCACGCTGGTGTGTGTGGCTAGACTACATAATCAGCTGTTCTCTATCAAAAATCACCTTTCTGCTGGGCCAAGGAAACAAATTCTCATATTTAATGGTCAGGAGAATCAATTATTAGATATATAACCGTCAACTTTCCACAGTCCATGTGAAGATGTTCAGAGATAATAATGGATAAATGCTCTGCCTACCCCAAGTGTTTCTCTCTTAACAAAAATCCTTGTGATTGAGGGATTAAAGAGCAGAGGGATAGCAGGTGGTATGACAGTATGACCTTGGAAAGTGTTGCACACAGGCAAGTAGCATAAGGACACTCTGGCCACACATCTCTGTCTCAACCTATCTCAGACTCATGGATGTGGCAATTGTTTTCATTTGACCATTGGTCACATTCCACTTTTGCCCATCCTACTCAGTACCAGGCCAGTCTGGATGGATATTGCAAGGTTATGAAGTTGCATAGACTTCCTCACATCTAGTTTCCAGTTGGCTCTGCTGAAAGTGGAGCCTTGGAAGCGGCAGAGAAGAAAACAGAGGTGCTTACTCACTAGGTTTTTCCCAGTGGTATCTGAGGTGATGACTGCCTCCCTTTACCAGAAGTCTAGGCTGCTTCCAAAAAGCCCCCTCCACACATCCATCCCTAATGCAGGTTCCACTAATTGCATTCACCCCTCTAGACCAGAAGCAGTAGATGCCTGACAGCTTATGGCTCTAGGGCTCTATCTTCTCATGTTTCACCCCTCACCATATGCCACACTTCATGACTAGTCTCTTTGTTAGCCTTTCTTGAGTCATCTCACTTGAATGTCCTTAAGAAGATACGCTGTAGACCTACCTCCATAAAAGTCCTCTCAGTACATATCTCCTTACAGTAAAGGGGATAATGGAATGAAAAGGTTAAATGGTATAGAGATGAGAGGGCAAGGGAGAGATAAGATTTTGGAGAGGAATAACTAACACTAAAAATTTCAAAATACCCTATGGAGACCTACTATTGCTGAAGCTTCCTAAAATAAATACATATACATATGCCAAAAAAAGTTTAAGTAGAACTACCTTAGAGAAGAGGGATAATACCTCCCATAGACACCATGAGCAAAATGCCCAACGACAGGTATGGGTCATCTATTTTTTAAGATGTTGGTCTTTGGGGGGCTCATAAACACACCCAAAAGCATTATAGGCTCCCATCATTGCTCTTGGCTTGCCTACTGGAACCTGGTAGTAAGACACTGGTAAAGAGCCATAGAACATGGAGTTTTCAAGCCAGGCCTGACCAGAAAACTTTATCCCTACTGGTCATCTCTCATAATGCTGTAAGGATCTATGTTCATTGCCAGGGGAGAAAGATGATCAATAGCCTTACCCAGCTGTGACCCCAACATGCCGCAATAACAACTGACCTGCTCAGATATAGCCACTAGTACAAGAGAGGCATGACTGACTTGAGAATGACCATTTTCTGAGTGGATTTAAAACCCGCCATAAAAGATAGAACTCATGCCTGGTATGGTTTGTTAACTGAGTGCAAATCCCACAGCTGGCTAAGGCATAGACTCTAGGGAAGATTCTTAGATTATTATGTTGTTAAATGGACACAGGAATAAATTGCCTCCTAAGTTCTTATACTCATAGATAAGAGCATCTCTCACCATCCCACAGAGAAGCTTCTTTTACAGTCAGTGGTGATAACACTGAGGCTCACGGCCAGTCAGAGTGCAGAGAGCAGGAGACTATGGGGTACTCAGCTCTAAACCTGTTATAGAAGGCAGCCAGGGTCTCTTCCTCCTCCATCTTCTTCAACTCCAAATTCAAAGCCCAACATCCTTGACAGGACTTCAGAATATAAGTACATTGTGAAAACTGAATTTGTATGTCAAACCCTCATTTTGCTGCAGAACATGCTAGAAGCATGAAGAAGAAGAAGAAGAAGAAGAAGAAGAAGAAGAAGAAGAAGAAGAAGGAGGAGGAGGAGGAGGAGGAGGAGGAGGAGGAGGAGGAGGAGGAGGAGGAGNAGAAGAAGAAGAAGAAGAAGAAGAAGAAGAAGAAGAAGAAGAAGAAGAAGAAGAAGAAGAAGAAGAAGAAGAAGAAGAAGAAGAAGAAGAAGACGTGAATTTGATACTTAACAAAGACTGGAGGGATGAAAAGAAAGGAGCCTAAATTAGGCTTTCTCTGAACTAGTGGTGTTTGTACGGCTACCTCCAATCCTTGTTTGCAGAGATCAGTCTGTCATCTTCATGTTTTCTGGTACTTCTTAATCACATGTCCATTGGGAAAAGGTTTTATTTGGTTTGAAAACTGCACCGTATTAATCTTGCTGTCATAAAGACAAAGGAATATACTTAATGCCATAAAGTCTAGATGAAAAGCAAAACCATTCAGATCCACCCGTTGATATGGTAACCTGCTGTTCTTCCTGGCACTCCCTTGATCTAGGGGATCTGGTCTACAGCCTTAAAATTGGGCTCAATGGCCTTGACATTAACTGGCAATAAGTTGCTGATTTTAATAGTACTTATTACCCATCCTGTGTAGTAGATGCTGTATCTAACTCTCCTAGGTAGCGGTGAATAAGGGCAAGTTCCTCTTCTCATTGAGATTACATTCTACTGCCAAAGCACCTGGGAAGTGTCTATTTTAAAAAGAAAATCATACAGAGATGAAAATGCACACATACTAATGCTCAATTATCATGTCCTTAACATGCATGCAGATATAAGAGATTGTTCAGTATGCAAACGCAGAATTTCAGATCACTACATCCATTCCCAGACCTCGAAGCCTCTACCACATCCAGCTCTCCACACACAGAAGCCAAGGATGACATAGCTGGTGTGAAACCTTGAATAGCTAATAATAATAATAATAATAATAATAATAAAGAATAGCTCTCATAATCTCTCCATTCTTCAGTAAAAGGCAGAGCCAGGGGTAGGGTCCAGACCTCAGGAATATCACCACACTTGTCTCAGAGTTGGTTTCTCTGCTTGTTTCCTTCCCTTGTAGCTGCTGGGAGATTATCTTTAAAAGTTTTCTTTCCTTGAACCCTTACACCTACTGTTTTCTTAAGCCACACCTGTTGCAAGTTCATCCAGGAGCCTAGAAAGCATCTCTCAAGGCTACCGCACCAGGCTGCTCCTCTCTTAGAAACAAGAGAAGGAACCCACCCTCTCTGTCACACTCATCCATCACCATCACTTCTGGCGTCACTTCCCGTCCTTTGCCCAGAACACAGCAAGCAATCTGGAAAGTTCTATACACAAATGAAGCTCTTATTTACTCTATAATAGAATCATTAAGAACACTGGGATGTATGTGCAGACTTCAACTTGATGAAAAATTCTAAAATTTCCACAAAAGCTCTATGCTTTGTTTTGGGTTTTTTTAAAGGTATAATAAAATATTGTTTCTGCTTTTTGAATCAAACAAGAAAAAAAACCTCTACTCCCTGACCTCAGTTACCAATGAACTAGGTCCTGCTTGCTCTTTTGTTCTTTCTCATATGTTGGTCATACCTGACATACAAAATAGTCCTTCCCTCCCTGCCACCCCAGCCCTGACTTCACACATACACAATGCTGGACCTGTCAGGCTAGAGAAAGCAAAATATCCTCCTGGAGTCTTAAACGGAGAATAATGGTCGGTGGGAAGGCTTGCTCCACCACACACCTAGGGACTACACAGATGGCATGCTGTTGGCACACTAGCAGTTGGGCAAATTAATGTCACTATATCCTAGTAAAGTTTCAACTGAGATACTCATGCAATTCATGCAAATTCAAAAATAATTGAGGTTCGTGTTTCTGGGATAAAGCCATGGCATTTTGCTTTCTACCTGAACTACCCCAAAAGGGGGTCATTTTTATTATTCCATATTCAATTATTCATAAGCACATACTCACAGATTTCAAACCCATAAAAGGTCAGCCCTCTTTGATTCGGCAATTGTTTTCTTCTGAAGTCGGGAAGCCGCCATGAATATGCGTGCACACAGCCCTGACACTTCCCTCCCTCCTCATTAACACTGTGTTCACTGTATATTTCAAAGTCAAACAAATAATACCTGTCACGAACATGAATTTTTAACATCTCCTATATTTCATTTTAAATGAAATGTCAAAATGATGGAAAATATTTCCATGGAAGTTTGGAAAGGGCAGCATTCGCCAAGGCTGCGCTGTGAAGCCTCTGGCTGGGGTGCCAACACCGCTGTGGCTCTGGGGCTCAGCCTGGGCTCTGGTATTTTACTGCCTTTGTCGTTCCTGCGGTGGCTGCGAAATGTCAGTGCGCAATCTGTTTGCCAAGTCAATATGCTGCTGGGGCTGATGGGACCCACTGTCCTCCCTTCCTCTCAAAGTGGAAGCTGCTTATTTACAGCCTGTTTCAACTCCCTGCTTGGGGGCTTGAACTGCATTTCATTTGCATACGATGATCTCCTTAGCATATGTGTGCCTTCTCTTCAGCCTTTCAAGTCTACTTACAACTTCTCAGGGTAGAGGAATCAAACTGCCCTGGCCTCAGCACTAAAGCCGTGCTTCTTCATTTCAAGTTACTGCTTATTCTCCTAGAAGGAATTGGGTTCTTTCCACAGAAACTGTTCCTGGAGAGTGAGAGTCTAAACTGGTCATGTGACACGATGCTAGGTAGCTTTACTCTTTTGTAGTCCAACGTATTTGACCATTACATTTGATGTATTTCTAGAGCTGGGAAGCCTGCCATCAGTATTGGCAGTGTTGATTTCCACAGATGCCTTCCTCCTGGGATGACCTGACACTGCCTGGTCACCGACTCTCTATACCAGCACCTCTGGTGCCCCCTTTGTGGCTCAAATCTCTTCTTATAAGGACACTGGTTGGATTGGGTTAGAATCCACTTAATGTCCTCATTTTAACTTAATTGGTTTTTTTAGAGGTCCCTTTTCCAAATGCAGTCACAGTTTGAGCTTCTAAGAACTGGAGTTTCAACATATGAATAAGGAGAGGAGGCACAGCTCCAGCCACAACACTTGTATTCACCATTCCATGTCTGTTTTTCCTAGTGCATAGTCTTGAAGCCAAATGTTTTTCAAGCACGTAGCTGAACTTGTGTGATAATCGTGTGTGTGTGTGTGTGTGTGTGTGTCACAGACATACAGAGTTCACACCTAAAAATTCATTTCTGAGCTGAGTATGTTGGCACACATATCTGTAATCCCAGTACTTGGAAGTCTGAGGTAGAAGGATTGCCACGAGTTCAAGGACAGCCTGGACTATATAACAAGACCCGATAATAATAATAATAATAATAATAATAATAATAATAATAATAATTTCATCCTATTTCAGCATAAGATTTGATTTGGAAGGAGTCTTCTTTACAGAAGTTAATTACAACTTGATAAAGATCAAAATAAGAACATACAAGATTAGATACAAGACTGCCTAACAATTTATTCTGGACAGAGACCCAGAGAAGGTGCTATGGGATAGAAAAAGGCAAGGATTGGACTGATCCATCCATAAAGCCATAGACCAGCAGGCCCTGTCAGCAACCTACTCTGTTTCAGGACCACTTCCTATACAGTCTCCAAGAACAAATCCTGCACCAGCACAGTTTCTGACTTTGGGACTTTTCAAAACACACCTTTTGTCTTAGACACCTAGTATGTGCTAATTTGTAAAGCAGCCCTAAGAAATCAATGGCATCACTTTGTAGTTAAGGGCGTAGGACTTTTCTTTTCCCTCCATTTATTGAGGCTTAAGGCATCAGGAAACAGATCATCTACAGCCTTGCGATGGGGACTGGCAGTGGCCACTAGCGCACCCTAAGTCCTCTCATGAAAACCAGACACAAAGGGAGAAGACTTGATGTTTCAAGCCCTAGAGGATTGCAGTTAGCCAGCCACAACAGTAGAGAGAGAACAATGAAGGTTACAAGTGTGCACCTGAATCTAAAGGAAGGTGTTTCCCTTTCTACTTCCTAACTTCTAAATCTGCATCTGCAGTAAGCCTCCCCTGCCCCCTCTAATTGTATCAGATCAAGGATCCAGATGGAAAGCCCACAGCTCTCATGTGAGAGTCTGACCTCCATGTGCCTTGCTCCTGACCACGTAGAGAGACAGACACGCAGGGATGTTTCATACAGGTCTTCCAGGGCATATGTACATATTATCCCCCATGCAACACCCACTATAGAGGAAGACTGGGTAGCTACAAGACTTCCTGTCCCCCAATAACAGAACTTCACACAAAGAAGACAGAATGACATCAGTGTGGAAGGAGGAAAGCAATACACATTTGCTTAGCAACTCATCTTTGCAGGAAAATGGGAGCACAAGTCAACATTGCCTAGACTAGACTGGGCACCTTATCACAAAGGACCCACTGTACAAAGAGATAGACTGATAGATCCCAGTGGAAATGGCAGGTTGGGAGGCAGAAGGTCATGAACGGGAGACATGGAAATGTACCAAGAAGGGAGGAGGCACAGTACCATGGTGAGATAGCTAAAGAATGACAGATAGAAAAATCAGAGATCCATAGAACCCCAAAGCAAAGCTGGAGGACTGGTCCACGTTTATCTACTGCATGAAACGGTTGTTAACAGTTCATCAACAAAGAAAATCAAAATGTCCACTCTTTTGAGAACAGTCTTCTTAAACAGCAGCCCTATAGAAAAGACATTAGCTGTCACTCATCTACATGTCCCACAGACCCAGATGTCCTTTAACTGGGAGAGTGAGGCACAAGAAATGACCAACCCCATGATTACAGAGAGTGGGAGACAAAATCATGCCCATGGATATCCCCAGCTTCTTCCTCTAGACTCTGTATGTTGTAAATAAGGAGCGGCGGGGCTGCATCCTCAACACCCCGGCCGCTTGGCTAGCTTATGCCCGAAATAACAACACATAAACTGTATTCATTTAAAGACTGCTTGGCCCATTTCTATCTAGCCTCTTCTAGGCTAATTCTCACATATTAATTTAGCCCATTTCTAATCATCTGTGTAAGCACCCCAAGGTGCGCTTACCGGGAAGATTCTAGCCTATGTACATCCTGGGTTGGAGGAGCTTCATTGTGTGCATCTGCCCGGGAGAGCAGAGCATGCCTCTCTGTCTGAGGCGTCTGGCTCTGAGAGGAGCTGCATTACTTCTGACCTCACTTCCTCTTCCTCCCAGCATTCTCTTCTGTTTACTCCACCCACCTATGTTCTAACCAATAAAATGGGCCAAGCCAGTTTCTTTATTAGCCAATGACCTTCCTCCATCATCTGTATAATTCTCTACCTGGAGGAACACTATTCTAGCAGTACTTTCAGCTGCTAAACAAGCTGCATTTACTGGGCTATCACCTACTTGCATGCCCCACTTTTCCATTAACCATTGACGTAGACTAAAAGAACACACAGAATCTGATCACTATAGACAGTCTCTAGTCTTACTGTTCACAGTGAGAAAGGAATGGAGGTGTGGGTTCATTCTGTCCCCAGACTCCATCTGAAATTTAGCAATACAGAAATTTGTTCATGAAGTCCTAGAAATATTTGTATTCACTAGATACCACTGAGCAACTCTGATTGTGTCCAAAACAGTGGTTCTCAGCTTTCCTAGTGCTGCAACCCTTTAATACAGTTCCTCATGCTGTGGTGACCCCCAACCATAAAACTATGCTATTTCATAATTGTAATTTTGCTACTGCTAGAAATCATAATGCAATATCTGATATGTGACCACAAGGGGGTCACAACCCATAGATTGAGAACACTGGTCTAGACCTTAATAAACCTATAAAGGAACTTTCCCTCCATGTCCTGTTCTCTGGGAATCTCCTCCTCCTGTCACCTTCCCACCAATCCTTCTCTAGTTATTATTTATAGATGACTTATAGCACTGTTATATATACATGTATATCATATACATACATATATATCAGCTAATGCTACACAATAATACAAGAGATACTCAAATACTTGACATCTCAATTGTTTTCTCTACCACATTCATTTTTTCAGTTATAATGATTCTAGATGGTGTCTTAGTCTTAAGATGCACGAAATGACACACTTAAGTTTTTCTCAAAATTGGTCCAATGTCTGTATCACCATTCCAGTCCCCAGTGAGTGGTTCAAGATCTCCAGGAATTTATACCATACTGAAAGGAAGCATGTCAGGCTCATTTTCTGAGCCAGGAGCATCCCTGGAGCCTGTTGGGCTGTGTTTCCTGTCCTTGTCTTCCTCTGCCTCATAGACATACTGTTGAGTCTTCTGCAGACCGCTGGTGCTGGAAACTTGTGTTCCCACAACAACAAGCATGCAAAGCTCCCAGTGCCAGTATAGAGTCACCAGTCAAGTCAGAGCCCCATGTGGTCATTCTGTAAGGTCCTGCTAGCAAAGAAACACTATGTCACTGCCAACTTCCCCTCCATCTATTTGTTGTGGGAAACCAACTATACCTGCTCTCTCTCCCTTCTCTCTCTCCCTCTCTCTCTCTCTCTTTATCTCTCTCTCAATATAAAGAGTATCTTTATACTGAAACCAAAGCACCTTACCATCATCGAAACAAGAATGTGGAACTCCCAGGGATCTATTTACCACTACGAAGTTCTGAGGGTATAAAACAAAAGAGAGGGAGTTGGCACGATGGTTCAACAGGCAAAGACATTTGCTACTAAGGCTAATGCCCTGGGGAGGTTCCTCAGAACTCACACGGAAGGAGATAACAGAGTTCCCAAGTTGTCCTCTGGCCTCTACATATGGTCAGTGGCACCCACATTCCCTCAAACATGCATACATACATGTAATTTTTAAATGAAGGGGGGGGGAGAAGATTGATAAGCAGGAGAGACTTCTTCCTTCTTCTTTCTGGGGAGCCCCTACAGGTAGGGGACCTTTTTCCTGCAGCAGGTTGAGTTTTCAGCCTGTTGCCCTTACACGGTATAAACATGCTACCACCTTAACATTCCAAAATTTCATGTGAAGTTATTAATATCTTTTATAACTATAAAATATATGCTTGTTCTAGAAATTTAACATATGGGGAAGTTTTTCAATAGGCTTCTGTAACTCTGTAGACTTAGTCAGACAATGAAGCATGGGCCTGTGAAGACGTGGGACTCTTCCACTGAAGTCATATTGAGAAGATTACCTTCAGACAGCAGTCAGCTGTGATTTGTTGGTGACTTTATGATCCTTCAGCCATGATTCCAGCATCCAAAAATCTCTAAAAATCAGATTCTTTCTTGTAATCTGTTCGGCATCCAAACCTGAGCTGGGCTAGCATGTGGCTGCTGGCTGTTTGTGGCTTTTCTTTATCTCACTCAGGACAAGCATTCATATCTATAGAGATTTTGATGTATTAATTCCTGAGTACAGCACCAGTTTCTTCTAAGGTATTCAGTAATACTCATGTTACATTTCCAGAATTCAAATAAGTCTAAGCTCTGATAGCTGCCCACTCTACCTTTGGGAAAGAAGATTGTGTCCCAGGCTTGGAGAGACGACCTCTTCCAGGAGGAGGGCAGGCAAAGAACACTCATTGTTTTCAAGACTTTAGGCAAGGTGTTTTCTTTTAAGATAGAGAAAATTCACAGACCTTTAAACCATTAAAATGCAAGCTTTCTAATACCTAAAAAATATGCATTACAGACAGTTTCTTCCCTAAATTCCCTTAACTCTGAAAGATTTTAGGAACACGGTGGGACTCAGGGTAGGTCAATGATGGAGAGTTGAAAGTTGGGGGCTGAATGAAGGTTAAGGACCTCACTTAATTTTTTTTAAATTCAATTATCATTTTATATGGACACAAGATAGATATGAATATAGCTACAGCAACCAAATGGCTGTATCAAAATGTCAGGAACCCCATGAGAGAAGGACAAAAATCTTTACAGCTACTAAAAAAGAGGAATTGTAGCTGCTTCTGGGAGGCCTAAGAGCCCTGAGAGATAAATGGCACCCAGGAGTTCTGGCCAATGAAACATCAGAAGTCCATAGGTCAGAAGTGAAACCCACAGGCTTGCTTTGTTTGGATGGCACAACACCAAACCCCACTGGTTTTATCCTATTTTTTCCCAAGGTGACTAGCTTGCCATTATTAAAACTTGAGTGTTTTCTCTTAAACATTTGACTTCTCTTGAAAAAAACCTAAAAGCCTGGCAATATTAGACTCACATTCATGCATGACCACATGTATAACTCATAGGACATACACCTGTACCATTTTTTTTTAAAAAGCCTCTCTCTGAAGTCATTGGCCCATCCCTGTTTTCATGGGATGCCTGCATGGGTTCTGGGATGTGCAGATGTTATGTTCTGTAGAAATAGGAGCTGCGGGCTGCTTTCCTGGTGCCCGGCCGCCAGCACAGCTAGCTTTATACTCGGAAATAACAACACACAAATTGTATTCTTTTAAACACTGCTTGGCCCATTAGCTCTAGCCTCTTACTGGCTAATTCTCACATCTTGATTAACCCATTTTTAATAATCTGTGTAGCACCACAAAGTGATAGATTATCAGGAAAGATCTTAACCTGTGTCTGTGTCGGAGAGGAGAATCATGGCAACTGACTGATTCGGCTTCTTTCTCCCAGCATTCTGTTCAGTCTACTCTGCCTACCTAATTTTCTGTCCTATTAAAGGGCCAAGGCAGTCTCTTTATTTAACCAATGAAATTAACACAAAACAGAAGACACTCCCCCATCAATGTTCCACTAATGTCACACATGACTGTGGTCTAGCTGGTGCCAGACCTTGATCTGGATGCAGCCAATGACCTTGTCCCCAGGCACACAAGTGAGCAGAGATGATGAGAGAAATGTACCCAAAAAAAAATCACAAAGGGAAGCCCTGTGTAGAACTGAGAAACCAATGAAGATTTTTGCTGAAGTAAAGTAGCCGAGTCTAGGAACCATGGATTCAAGGACTTCAGCTGAAAAGAACAAGCTTCCTTAATATTATGGGCTGCTTTCTAAGTGCAGGTGTTTTATGTATGTTGTCTAATTTGGTCTCTTTAGCATCCCCCAGGAGACTTGTACAACTGTGTCCATTCTAGAAGGGCAGAACCCAACCCTTGGGGACGATAATAATTTACTCAAGCTTTTAACTGCTATGTAACTGTTAGGCTCATGATTTAAACTGAGTGTGCTTTTTAATGGTGTCCCTCCCCACCACTCCCCCACACAAGGGTTCACTTTTTATTGTACCAGTAGAACAAAAGCAAAGGTCTATCTGGGGCCCATCCAGAGAGGAACTGTTCAATTAATGAGGCTTTCTAACTACAGTCTCTAAAAAATAATCTAAGAAAACCACAAGCTAGCTATACTTTTTGGTACAGTTTAAAACGTTACCATGGAGACTTGTTAGACACCTGAAGGATTCTGCATCCAAAGAAAAACGGATGAACTCTCTGGTGAAGAAGAGCCCCTGACTCACCAACACCACAATAGCCTTCTTTAACCATTCTGGGCCAAAGTTGCCATGTTGAGCTAAAAAACCTGCTCGAGGGCCACTAGCTTCCATTTTCTCTATGAAACCCTAATTATTGATACCACAGATAGATGTTTTATAAAAGGACAGAATGTTCGCTTTTCAGGCAGTGTAAAAGTCTCTGGCATCCAAGCCCCCAGCATGTGATCTTGGAAAACTCAGTTATTAGTATAAGGATATGAACATCATTTTGTTGTGATTCGATTTCACTTTAATTTAAATTTTGTCAAAGCCACAAAGGAGCAAAGAAGCAGTCTCGTGAAATAAGCGAGTCAGTCTCAGTTTTCCTTTTCATGTTTGCCGGGCAGGATTATCAGCAAATCTTATCAGTCAGGCGGTAAATTACCAAGAACTGCATCAAAAATGTGTATAGTCATTTTCATTTTTGAGAGATTCAAGACTATAAATAATTAAATGCATTAGACATTTGTTATTTATGAGCTGAAATGACCGTTTTAATTTGGTTCTTCATTTAGCTCAGCCTGACGTATTGTGACTCTGAAGGAAAACTCAGGAAATATCTAAAAATGGCATCTCTGGGAACCTGCAGTGACCAGAGGCGCAAATCAAAGCCTGGTTATTTTCACTTCCCTTCAAGGCCTGTCAAGACACAATCTCCATTTGTGACCTTGCGCTGACTGGCTTCGGGAATTCTAATTGGCTGACAGAGCAGCCCCCCCTCCCCAAATCAGCTAGCTCCGCAGTCTAAGTGGGGGGCTTAGGAAGAGCTGCGAACATGCTGCAAATTAATTGATCAAACAGAATTCAGTCACGAGCTCACATCTACAGAACGCTTTGGAGAAATTCCCAGGAACTCAAATCATCCTGTTTGGGTTTCCCAAAGATTCGCAAAGCCTCATGGGTTACAGAAAGGAAGAGACAAGAAACAGACGCTGATGCCGGAGAAATGACTGGAAAGCCGGGGAAAATGTGAAAATCGCTAAGATTTACTATAGTCAGAAAGCTGAGGGATCCTTCTTTAGAAAAGGTGACTGCCTCATAAGACAGTCTCACAAACGCAAAGGCATTGGCCCTGGGCTCCTGGTTCAGGGAAAGTGCAGTTATCTGCAGTTTGGGCATTCTGAAACCTCAGAGGATTCTGAGTTGCCTTTTTCCTTGAGATGAGGTAGATCCAACCGTCATGATCCCTGAAAGGAAAAGTATGGGCTCGGGACTCCCAAGACCAAGTTCTCAGCACTCAGGAGGTTTATCTGCCCCAGAGGGACAGAGATCAGGGGAAAAGAGACAGGAGATAGTGGAGGAGGGAGAAAAGGAAGGGAGAGGGGGACATGGGGCAGGATCCAGAGGGACAAAGGACTGCCTCTGGACAGAGAGGAGACAGACGTCGTGGCACATAGGAAAAGGGCGGTCATAGGTGGTTTTTAAACATAAAGCAAAGAAAACCAGCCTACAAACCACAATCCCAGAGAATTTAGACAACAATGAGGACCCTAAGAGAGACATAGATGTAATCTACATGGGAAATAGAAAAAGATAAGATCTCCTGAGTAAATTGGGAGCCTGGGGACCTTGGGAGAGGGTTGAAGGGGGCAGGGGAGAAGAGGAGGAGGGAAGCAGAGAGAAATGTAGAGCTCAATAAAAATCAATGAAACAAAAAAAAGTAAAGGGGGAATCCCGTATTAGGATTAGGTGTTTAATTTTTATCAGGCATGTTAATTAGACGAGCCAAAGGGGGCTTCTGATTGCTGACTTTAGCCAGACCTTGACAGTCAACTTCAGGAGGAGGAAGTGACCAAATAAAGGAATAGACCTTGGTGGCTAGCCATAGGATGTAATTCAGTGGTTTTTAGCAAGGCAGAGGGAATGGGGGATGAGCTCAGACCTGCCAGAGCCATGTTCCACAGTCCCAGGCTAACTAGAGTCCCTCTACCTCAGCCAGAGTTTCGGGAAGTGTCAATGGTCACATCACCTGAGCTTGGTCTACCAGGCTTCTCATTCTATTGGCCAGAGCCTCTGGCTTAACAATGATTTCAGTAGTCCATACCTGGCTGTCTGCCGCTTGCTTTCAGTATAGATTTGCTTATTTGTACTAGCTAGATTTTAAACAATGTTTTCTTGTGAGTTTTTGTTTGCACTGGGACTCCTAAAGGGGGAGGACGGGGTGGAAGAAGACCTGTATAAACCTATGTGAATACTGTGAGCCCTAGATTTGCTTAACATAATAGACATTCCAGGGTCATTTTCAGTCACATTCTGTTTGAGAAAACAAAAGTTGGTGTGTTTTTTCCTGCATGCAAAATATATATCTAAGAGGACAGGGATGTTTTGAAGTAGACGTGCTGCGCATAGGGGTGGGAAGATGGCTCAGTCAGCAGCGTGAGAACTTGAGTTTAGCTCCCAGAACCCGTGTAAATGAGCTGGGCACAGTGAGATACGTTTATAAATCTAGCACTGGGGAAGCAGAGGCCAGCCAGCCTAAGGCTGCTTCAGAAACTCCAGGCTAGTGAAAGACCCTGCCCCCAAAAGAAAAAAATAGGTGGACAGTGCCAGAGAAGCAGCATCCAAGTTCGATCTGTGGCCTCCATGCTCACGCACACACACAAACACACACACATGCACACACACAAACACACACACGAAATGGTGCGCAGAAAGTGGCTCCTACCCCTGCATTTTCCAAACCCATAGCTGGGGGCCTTGGTTCACCACCATTAGCTCTGGAACTGAGGGACTGCCAGGAAAATCAAAGGTCATGAGGGCTGAATTTACATCTATTGAGCCTGGAGATGTCCCCCCCATCCAATCTCGGACCCCAGATCTGTGTGCACGTCACCTTCTTGCTTTGTCTCGTAAAACAAAAGCTTTCCTTGTCTGCCAGTGTCCCATGTCATCCTCAGCTCCCAAACCCTTGTCCTTGTGTCTACTCCTTCCTCGGGGTTTGGAATTTCCATCACCTGACCAGTTATGCTGGTTTCTCAGCGAGGAGATCCTATCCTTCAAACCTATTGCCAGTCAGACAACCAGTGGCTCTGGGCACCAAGCTAGATGGTCCTGAAGCTCTCCAGATGTCCCCTTCAGTCCACCAGCCAGGGTGGCTGCCTCTGATCCCTGCTCAACCACTCGGAGTTATCGTCTGTCCTGTCCTCATTGCTGCGTTCCTTTCCCTCCTAATTGGTCTTATCGCTGGGTCCCCAGCAACCAGAGTTGGCATTCCAATTCTGATAAATAGGTGTTTGCCTTTTCCCTCCGCAGCATCCAATGAGCCTGATTGACAGCTTTCCAGGGATTTCTGACTTCCCCGGCTTCTAATCCGGCTTCTCATCCAGCTCGCTACTCCCCTGCTCAAATTAGTCTAGGCAGGAAGTGATTCAGCTTGTAATATGAGGTTAATTACAGAAGCGATAACACTTCTAAACAAAAAATAAGCTTCTCGAGTTTAAAAACCTAAATTAAAATAAAACCAGAATGAAATTATTCTTAGCAGCAAATCAACACTGCGGCTCCCAACTCATCATTTTGACAGGACCGGCATCACAGATGTCCAAACAGCATAGTCACGCGGACAGAACACTGCCCTCAGAAGGCCTTGAATTTGTTGTCCCTGCACAGAAGTTCCTTATTCTGTCTTTGAACTTGTGGTTTTATACGGAGAAGTCCAGTGGAAAATATATCTCGCACGTAGCAGAGGCAGTGTGTTCCATGTGCGTGCCCCCGTTGTTCTTCCCCTCCCAGGTATCGCCTGATATAGGATTCCAGTGGATAGCGGAGAATCATCAAGATTCCACACGGTAACAAGATGAGCATGGCATTTCTGCCATTGCATGTGCGGGAGCCTGACGTTTCCAAGAGATCACACTCGGGCTCCAAACTAGAACTTTCTTCCCAAAGAAAACAGGGCTGTTCTAAAAAGCTAAACATCCAAGCCACTTGCATCATGTCATTATGGTGCCTATATATGTTACTATAAGTTATTCCGGCCACTTCGCCTAGATCCAGTGATGCGGGGAAAAAAGGAAGAGAAGGCAGAGAGAAATATCTATGCCTCCTTGCCCTTCCATCCTTCTCTATCTTCAGTGAAGCTAAGGCAGATTTTGGAACATCAAGAAATGAGTTCATGCTGTGCAGGCCTCCCATTTTCTAACAAGAATAAAATGCACATGCATACATGCTCTATGAAATATGAGTTGTATAATTTTGGTGATTCTGCATATGAACTGAATGCTATTATATTTGCATTCAAAGCTGCCATGGCCCAATGAAAAGTTAGATGAATTTGTGTTATTTGTAATTACAGTTTTTCTTTACTTAGAAACAATAATAAGTAACTGTTGAAATAAGGAGCGGCGGGGCTGCGTCCCCAGCACCCCGGCCGCCTGCTAGCTCATGCCCGAAATAACAACACACAAACTGTATTCATTTAAGAACTGCTTGGCCCATGAACTCTAGCCCTTACAGGCTAATTCTCACACCTGGACTAGCCCATTTCTAATGATGTGTGTAAGCACCCCAAGGTGCGCTTACCGGGTCCTGTGAGAGTGGAGCATGGTGTCTGTGCTCCGGAGAGCAGAGTCTCTCCGGGAGCAGAGCAGAGTCTGACCTCACTTCCTCTTCCGCCCAGAATTCTATTCTGTTTATTCCTCCCACCAATGCTTTAACCTATGAGGCCAAGCAGTGTGTTTATTACTTAACCAATGAAATCGACAGATTGATATATGACACTCCCACATCAAATAACAAATCAAAACTACCAGTAAAAGTTGTGAGAGAAAGCATAGAAGAAAAGAAAGTTATTTTAGTACTTTGAACAGCTTCTATTTTCCTTTTTTTGGAGGAAATGACCTGCTAGTCTCATTTTGCACAGAGCTTCAGGAATTCTGTGTTTGGGAACAAGCCAGTTGAGCAAACAGGGAGTTTGAACAGACCAGATGGACAGGGTTCACTCCATGGACAGCCTACTTCCACAACCCTGTGTCTGTACCTCCCTTCTGGCCCCCAGTGCTGTGCCTTCATATCATCTGACATATTGGATCTCCAAGTATACTCTTTTGCATAATCACAGTTACAATCAAATGAAAATTTGCTGAAAAGTTTGCACTTCTGTTATCATCCTCTCTACATTAAAAACTTGGCAATTGCCTCAAAAATGTTTCTTATAGCTACTGTTTTCTCTGGTGTAGGATTGATCTGGGATTATGTATTACATTCAATTTCTGTATCTCTTTGGTTTTTTAATAAGAAAGAATTTATCATACTCTATTTCTTAAGGTTTTTCAGGACCACAAACCAGGTATTTTCTAGAATGCCCCTCAATTTGGCTTTATATGATATTTCAGGCAGACAATTTTGGTTAAGCTATAATGTCACTTGAGAAGGTTCTTGACATCAAATTTCTTCATTATTGCATGTGGTATTAATCTTGATCACTTACTATGATATATATTGCCTTTTCCCACTAGGCTACTACTTTTGCCTTTGCAATTAATAAGCAATCTTAGGCCAATGCTTCGCTGCCATTTCCTGAGCACTCACTAAGTCCCAGGCTGCATTAGTTACTGTATATGTTTTATTACACTGACCCTTCACAAAAAAAAAAAAAAAAAAAAAAAAAAAAACCTGTGAGGTGTATTCCATTCTCCCCTCCTCCCTCTCTCTTCTGTCAGGTTAGAAAAGGGAGGGCTGAGGTCACATGAATGAATGCGTGTGTGTAACTCCAGAATATATTCCTGTCTTCTTGTACCAAGGCCTCGGGAACAGTCAAATGCCTAGAGCTCTTGTTCTCAGGATCCGGGGACACAGCTGCTGTGGAGTGGAATGCAAGTATGAGCTTTAAGCCTATGCTCCTGAGTAGAAAAACCCATCTGAGCAGGGTGACCACGGCACACACAGTTCCAGCTCCAACAGTATAGCATTCTGAGAAAGGGGAGGCTCCAGACACAAGCCAGGATGGGAAACGAGGGGAAGGGGTAGACGGCAAACCACAGTGGTCATTTGTGTCTGTGAAAATGCTTGGATGGCTCTCAATGGATATTGTTCAAGCCTATAGATGTTCGACACTGGCAGCAAATGCCTCGGCCTGTGGGAAGCATTGATCAGGCCGGAGTCCTGTGTGTATTGGGCCTGGATTACGTGGGAGCTCTCTGCCTGCATTTACCACTCAATTTTGCTATAACGTCAAAGCTGCTTTTTAAAATGAAGTCTATTTGCAAAGGGATATATACCAATAGACAGGTTTCGACTTTCTGCAGTTACCACAAACCCATTGTTTTAAAGGATTGTATCATTTCCTTTCGGAAAGAAGACTTTGTGTATACCAGTTCGATTAGAATCAGCGGCCATTCTAAAGCACTGGGAAGGAAAAGAAATAAAAGAAGTTCAAGAGATTAAATTTTATAGAGAAATATATACAGCGGGGAGAGAGGGGGAACCATCTGGGGAAAGGCATAGCAAGAAAAAACAAATGCCCTTCGTATGCCCTTTTCTTCTGGCAAGACTTTGTATTTTCTCCCGCTGCCGGCAGAGAGGGAATGAGCTGCCCTTTGATTCCTGCCCTGAGGATGGTCTGGGATGACTGCTGACACACTGCCTCTGAAAGCATAGGTCTCCCTCTGGCCCCATAAACTGCCAGCTAGGCCAAGGCCTGTTCTGAGGCCAGCTCCTTGCCCTTGTCTTCAATCTCCAGGCTGACTGACTGACTGACTGCCTAGAGATTCCATATGTTGTCAGGGATCAGACCATCTCCAGATAGTGACTTGCTGCAAACCAGGATGGAAAGCCAGGATCCTCAGCTGGGTGTGGGGTTGCCTGGCAGCATGAGCCATGCGGCCACAGGCAGGTGACATGTGAGGGCCTTGAGAAGCGCTGGCCCCCTTAGAAAGACACAAGGATCAATGAGGACAAACTGAAGATGAAACAGGAAGACTTCTTGTACGTATCAATTACAGTACTGCATGGAGACTAAAAGCTAGCACTATCAACAAGGAAAGAAAAGCCAAAATACCAGGTGCTGCAGGGAAGTGCTTGCGTAGGACAGCTCCCGGATGTGTCTGCGTGACTGTTGCTGCCGAAGATAGCTAGTTCCGCAATTCCAGAAGCCTGACAGGCAAAGCAGAAGAAAGAACTAGTCTGGTGTGGTGGTCTGAATGATAAACGTCCCCCGCAGGGCTCATGTAGCTGAAAATTGGGTGCCCAGTCAGTGCTACTTACTATCTAGGAAAGTTAGGACCCTTTAGGAGGTGGAACCTTGCTGAAGGAAGTACATCACTGGGAGCTGGCTTTGAGGATTTTAGCCTGGGCCCCCACTCTCACTTTCTCAGTTTCCCGTGTTTGGATTTAAGTGTAATTGGCCAGCTGTGCCTTTCCCACCAGATGGACTCCACCCCTCTGAACTGCAAGCTAAAACAAACACTTCCTTAAGGTGCTTTCGTCTGGCATTTTACCACAACCTCAGAAAAATAGCTAATGTAATTAGGAACCTTTAGAAACATTCTCACACTGTGAGAAACTAAGGTAAGTTGAAAGCTGAAGCAAAATAAGAGAAAGGAAAAGGAGAAAGCGGAACAGGAAAATAGCGGGGGCTGGGAACAACGGAGAAGACAAAGATGTGCACAATCAGGATTATTTAAAGAGCCAGACTGGCAGGGGAATATTAAAGTGCAGTATATGACTATGTAAAAATGTCTAAATAAAATACCATTTTATTGAACTAATATATGCTAATAAAAAGACAGATGAGACAGAGGCTTAGCAAAGACTTGTTGAATTAGGAGCGGCGGGGCTGCGTCCCCGGCACCCGGCCGCCCGCATGGCTAGCTTATGCCCCAAAATAATTACACGGAAACTGTATTCTTTCAAACACTGCCTGGCCTGGCTAGGTCCAGTTTCTTATTGGCTAGCTCTTACATATTGTTCTAATCCATTTCTAATATTCTGTGTAGCCCATGAGCTGGCTTACCAGAGAGGATCTTAACCTGCGTCTGTCTGGAGTGGGAGCATCATGGCGACTCACTCACTCAGCTTCTTTTTCCCAGAATTCTCTTCTGTCTACTCCGCCTACCTAATTTTCTGTCCTATGAGGGCCGAGGCAGTTTCTTTATTA
>NW_026067902.1:16124204-16126688 GCF_014885135.2 Alexandromys fortis
GTGTCTCATTGTCATGAAAAGTCCTAAGTTATTAAAACATTTAAAATGCCATATTCTACAGTCTTTGAAAGATATGAAGAATGCCTATCTAACTGAAATATATCTCTATATATCTAGAAAATCTAATATGACTACAAGCTTTACTATTATCAATGATTATCCATTAACAACCTATATTTCCTAATTATACATTATATTTTAAATGAACTACACAATTACAATACCTTAATCAAGATCAAAAATACATATACATATAACAAAATTGACCTTAAAATCCATACCAATGCAAATTATTCATATCTATATCATATCCCCCTTTAAATGTAAAAGAACATTTATAAACAATATTTGGGAACATGGGTGTAGTTTTTTCTCTCCAAACTGCTTCCTGTTGAATAGGGGTGTCGTTAATTAGGTCGATCATGGTATAACCTGTGTGCTAGTTTCATCTCAGTTGGCAGTTGAGCGAAGCAATTTTTGGAGGGTGTTCACAGCAACCTTTTAGGAGGGCGTGGTCTATCATACCAAATCGGAATAGATGCAATCCACAGGGGTTTTTAAGTGGATTTAGCCCATCACGTCTGGGCGCCATCTGTTGAATTAGGAGCGGCGGGGCTGCGTCCCCGGCACCCGGCCGCCCGCATGGCTAGCTTATTTTCTGTCCTATGAGGGCCGAGGCAGTTTCTTTATTATTAAGAAATCACTCCCACATCAAAGACTTATTGTTCTTTTTGTAAAAACAGAAACATCTCTTTGTTAAAAAAAATTAATGAATACCTAAAATAGAAAACAGGAATACCTGAGAGTGATGCAGATAAATCCATGTTTTAATAACATATGTATTTACCAAAATTCATGTCCTGGGAAGACACTTTGAATCAGAACTGCTTGCAGTATTCAGCAAGATGGAAGTATGGGTAGTTGGTCAGAGATAGTCTACAGGGAAACGTGGACAGGTTCTGAGCAGTTCTCCTGGGAAGGACTGCCCAGAGGTGTGACCAGCGTTCACAGATTCCTGAAGGATGGCCTGCATCTGGGGTTTGACCACATGAAGGACTTCCAGGGAATGTAACAACATCTGGGGGTTCCAGAAGAGAGAATGAAATCCAGGTCTCTCCTCTCCACATTTATTCATCTTTAATAGCCAGTGATCTAGCTGAGTGTACCGCCTTTAATCCCAGTACTCGGGGAGGCAGAAGCAGGCTGATTTCTGTGAGTTCAAGGTCAGCCTGGTCTACAAGCAAGCCAGTGATGAATTTAGCAAGCTAATTCTGTGTTCTCACTCTCTGTCCCTATCTCTCCCTCTCACATTCTCTCCTCCTCCTCCTTCTGTCAGACAACCAGAGAACATGGTGTCTTCAGCAATAGGGTTTTTTGTTGTTGTTGTTGTTGGTTTTTTGTTTTTTGTTTGTTTGTTTGATTGATTGATTTTCAAGACAGGGTTTCTCTGTGTGTAATCCTGGCTGTCCTGGAACTAGCTCTTGTAGACCAGACTGGCCTCGAACTCACAGGTACCTGCTTGCCTCTGCCTCCCGAATGCTGGGATTAAAAGCGTGTGCCACCACCGCCCAGCCCTGTAATAGGATTTTACTTTCTAATTCAGGTGGGCAGTCAAGCGCAGTGACAATAGCCTGTACTGTTTAGGAAACCCGGGGGTCTACCTGACTCGTTTTCCTTCTGATGGGTGGTACTAACGAGCACAAGCCAGCTTAATTTTTGAGGTTTGGCCATCTGGGACATAGGACTCTATAGTATCAGATTCTCATTATTTTCTCCTCTTTTTCTATTCTACCCTTATTCAGAACTGTCTTGCTTCACCTTTTGTCCACATTGTTAACCCTTCTATATACTCTCCTCTACTTCCCTATCAACCCAATAGCAATGACTATCTTTACTCTGCTCTTTTCCTTTGTGCTCATAACCTTTGCAGCTAATATCTTAGTGCATACTGTATTACCGATATTCCTTTACTTCCTAAAATTATAGGACTCTAAGGAGTAATTTGACGTTATTTGACTACACTGCATGTTCATAGTGAATCTATATCCTTATAGACTGACTTCCTAGTTATTATTATACTTTAGTAGAGTCCTGGGGACTAAACTTGACTCCCTAAACTCCAGCTTCGCAGATAAAAATGATTTCTCAACTCTACTAAAACCCACCCTCTCGAACATTGCAAACGATTTTTTTTACTTTAACCAAGAAATAAATCTCACACATACAACACAAGAAACAAAGAAACTAAGGCAACACTACTACTCCAAAAATTATTAATTCCGCAGTAACAGACTCTGATGAGAACAAAATAGATAAAATCCCAAACAAAGAATTCAAAGGAGTAATTATAATTATATTCAAAGAACACAAAGAGGAAACAGACAAACTCCTAGGTGATTCTCCAAAATAAAAAAGCAGTTCACTGAAATAAGGGACGAGTATATATATATATATATATATATATATATATATATATATAAATAT